>NW_019385122.1:10131-25884 GCF_000671375.1 Centruroides sculpturatus | reverse complement strand
CTAACATTAAGCAGGCAAACACGAACAGTAACAAAAAAGAACTTTATTAGAAAAGGTTAGAACTGTCACAGACATCCTCGGGCAACACACGGACAAAATCCAACGAACTTTCGCGCCTTTTCTTTTTTGACGTTTTCAGCCACTCTTGTTGGCAAGTGTTGCCAGACAGAGTTCGTGATCTTGGCAAGTGTTGCCAACAGTGTTCAGGATCTCTGGCGCTGGCGGCCACAGTTGTTTTATTTGTTACAATTAAAGAGGGCTACTTATGGCCAAAATACATTTTGTAACAAGAAATGAAATAATAAATACTTGTATTGGTGTAACAGTGCATTATCATTCTTAATTTCTTGCCGAAGCCATATAAAATGGCTTTGGAAACAGGAACCTTAGTGGTTACCTATTAGTAACATTATATTTTAAAACAGTCCAGTCTATGTTTCATTTAAAGAACATGCCTTTTAATTTGAAGAACATGTCTATTAATTTTTTGGCAACATCTTATGTTTCTCCACCATCAAAATAAAATTCATTCCTCCTTAGTTAAGACTATTAGCTATAAAGGAATAATTAAAGATTAACATAAACCCTATCTTTAATAACACTCTGTATAGTAAAAACTGTATATTTATTACTAAAAATGAACATAAACTTTAGTCTTTGCATTTTAGCTAAAGTTGAAAGATTACATTTTTCTGATTCTGGTGTGAAAAGGACAGATTTGACAACTCTAAAGCTTGTGTTATCCGCTAATTTATAAATATTTTCTGTACAGTAATTCGCTCTGATAATGTCTTCAAAGGCACATTATTTATTCACAGTTGAATATGCATTTTGTAATTTAATATATAAAAGATAGAAGTGCATCTAGGTAGCCGCAATGACAATATTTCCAATACTATATTAGCCCACCAGTGGCCAAGCGGTCTTTGTGCCCGGAACACTGGGAGTTTGGTTGTGGGTTAGCACCTTGCTCGGATGGGCTGGCTACGTGGAGTTTTCCAGCTTTTCTCCTTGTCTGTAATGTGTAAATAGGGGACAGTTTCCCTTAAAAAGACCTCCCAGAAGGCATCTCCCTAGGCAGGTTGCCCGAGTGTTGCATTGCCATAACTAAACAAGCAAAATCCAAGACTAAACTGTTTAATTATGCACCCCACTTGACTGTTTGTATACACCTGCCTCCCAGGTCAGAGGAGCCAGACAAGTGAGATCATTGCGAAATGTCTGCTTGGGGCGCGCTCGTCATTATGAATGGGTAAAAAAGTTTATCAACCTGTAGTCCGGGGACTTCTTCAAAGGCTCAGTTAAATCAAGTGATAGGAATATGACGTCACGGATCTATCACGTGATGTCTCCAAAGTTCAGCAAATTCTTTCGCGGGAAGATTAAGTTATCAGGAAAGACGTCAGAGATGCCCGGCGTAGCCGAGATGAATAGTAACGTGACCGAATAGCACCGACACGTGACACATTGGATGGCGGACGCGTACGAAGAATGTGCCACTCCGCGACGAAAAGAAGCTTAAGCAATGGCGTCTTCGAACGTGGTTCATTCGGTAAGTATTCCGACAATATTTTGTTTTTAGCATATCTTTTATCGCTAATTTCCAAGAAATTATACGTGGTTTGGCCATGATTGAGTCAATTTAGTCTACAAATGATTAATTTTACGTAAGAAAACCTCTCAAACAGCCGTACTAACGAAACTGCACAAGTGCCCACTTTTTTATGTTTCTCCCTCATATATTTGGATAAGCTTTGTTTAAATTTGTATTTGACGTGGCACGTACTGCACTCCAACTCCATTTTAACTAAAACTTACCACGAAGAGAAGACCACGTGTA
Organism: Centruroides sculpturatus; assembly: GCF_000671375.1. Taxonomy (NCBI): domain Eukaryota; kingdom Metazoa; phylum Arthropoda; class Arachnida; order Scorpiones; family Buthidae; genus Centruroides; species Centruroides sculpturatus. The sequence goes on along the minus strand of NW_019385122.1, from coordinate 24,044 downwards.
ACTAAAAACAACGACTCAAAACATGTTGCCAGATGATTTTAGTGTTTGTAGCCAAAAATTTTCTAAAACAAAAATTTAATTGAAAAACACATATATTTGTTTTGTTTGGGTCTATAATTAATAAAAAAACGACGAAATACAATTATAAAGTAAAGTTTTATTCTTAAAACACTGACAAAGGCAGTTCCCGCTAGTTGCGCCGTTCGCCGTAGCGGCATAATTTAGAACTAACACTTAGCAGACTCTAGACCAGTGGTGGCCAACAGTTTTTGCCCCCGGGCCAAACAAGAGACTACCCTAGGAAGATTTTGAGGTGATGCGAGATCTCATTCTGGTGTCACCCCGTAGAGACTAAATTGTAGATAGAGATTAAAGATACATTTTTTACATTATGCTTTATCAACATTCTACCCTGTACGTACGAGATTTATAATGGAGGGTTAACTCTAAACGTACAGTGAATTGTTGGCCTTTTATTTTAGGCGTCAGAATTTTCTATTGAGCTATTCGGACTTGAGTAGCTAATATTGAAAGATTGATCGCGGGCCACATAAATTCATTAGACGGGCCGTATATTGGCCATGCCTGCTCTAGACGCTCGTTAAACGTCATTTAATAATTTAAGTTTTAATTTTAAAAATAAATAAATTCGATACTCTGTTATTTAAATTAGATTAATATATCAATTTATGAATGCATTAATAAAATAATGTATTGGGTCTGGACGTTCGAAATTAGAATCGTTGGAAATAGAAGGTATCACTGCATATTTGTCATTTTTAGATACGCATTCGAATTTTTAAAAAGTTTGGTGCGGTTTGTTTTTGTTATTTTTTAACTTTATTTAATCGTGGATCATTTATTTACCCTTCGCGGTGCCTGTGGGGTCTCTGAAACCCGACTCATTTTTAAAAGTTCACAAGTATTTAAATTTTTGCGATAGCGACTTAAAATTATTAGTAGCTTCATTTCTATTCATTCGCTGGTGATCCCCACCAAATTTTTAGTGTCTCGCGCGATATCGTTCGAACAAGACGTATTTGCGTGAGTGCCGGGCGTCACAGACCCCACCAGGCTCGCTGCGTTGTAAAATTGTAAGTAATATTTTTTGTGTTTGATTTTTAGCACGTTCATGGTGTATGTAGATAAACGTTTAGGCAGCTGCTGGGCATCTGTAAAGAATGTTCCAGATTTATTTGCATGGAACATGCGAAATTACTATGCGAAAAATGCCTGAATTCTCGATTTCAAGTTTCAACTGAAGAAGATTTTTTTGACTTACAAATAATTATATTATGTGCTATTGAAATGAAGCCAAAATACTTAGGTTATGATTAGATTACATCGTGATTTTCAAAAAAAAAAGTTTTTATTTTTGTTTTAACCAAAACAGTTAATGTTTTTTATTATTTACTTATGTGAATAAATATTTCACGAAAAGCAATGATTGTTTTATATCAAATATGTTTTTATAAATGTATTATATATTTATACTAAATTAATATATATATATATATATTTTTTTTTTTTAAATGTGTTATTTTGATAAACATTTTTATGGTGTCAAAGCCGGATGGAAATTTTTTAAACAAGTTTTTGTATATTGAGGATGAGAGCCACAAGATTAAGATTGACTCCACCAAAAGACTATGTTTCTGATGTATTAAAGTGAGAAGACACTTCTTTAATATATCATAACAGAGATATAAAATAGTACAATTTTCTCACTTACTTAATAATGAGAGCGCCATAAGGAGTTATAGTCTTGTGATTAAAAGATTCAAGTTCAAATCTCTCTGTAAATTATGAAATAGTGATAGAAGAATCTCATACAGGAAACAAATCATCCTTTCAGATTTAGAAGAAATTTATGTACTTTTTGCTGTTATTTTTTGAATTTTATTGTATAAATGTTTACATTCTTTTGAATTAAGTTGTTTTTTTCCTATAATAAAAAATAAATAAATAGTAAAATCTCTTGCCTTCATATAATAAGCTCCCGGAGCAAGATCGGTGATGTCGATCCATTGACAGTCGATATTATGTAGATAAGTATCGGAACATCCCACCGAAATACCCTGATCACCATAATTGGCACAAGCATACTTCTTTTCGATACCCGGCTGACAATTATTATCTTCTAAACAGAAACTAGCTTTATGTCCCTCAGCCACCCTTCTTCCTTGTTCGTCTATGATGTCGAAATGAGCGAATACTTCCATACTATGATAGTGTCTAAAATGATGCCATTATTTAAGTATTTTTTTTTTATTATTAGACTACTTTTTTTTTTTAATTTTAATTCTTAAATACTTACAGATGACACATATGCCACTCCCATGCATATTTCGGAAGAAATGGGCGGAAATCTGTAGTTCCTATGTTTCCTATTCTGGCAGTGAAACGTAAAAGACGTCTTCTTTCGTATTGCCATCCTATTATTTAGGAATAAAATAATAACAGGAAATATAAATACTATTAATAATTAAATTTCCTGTATTAAATTTCACAAAATTCTAAGAATATTTGTAAATGTAACGACGAAATAATCATCGTTTCTACCTTATCTGATAGGAATTCGATAGAGGGATAAGAGTATGAAATTTAATTTTAATTCAAGAATTATAATAAAAGTGATCATTTAAAAGTAAAAATACATTTTAAGAAAACACAATTAAATTTTAAAAAAGTAGGTGATAATCTGTAGGTACAGAGTTTCTAATTATCATTATCTGAATAGATTATATATAGGTGACATTCGTTACACGTGTACAATTTTGCGTGTAATTTCGAAATAATCTTGTAAAAATGTAAAATATTTCGAAAATAAAATAATATAATAAACGTTCGAATCATAATCTATTTCTATTTTAAGATATAGATAAATAGATTTTAAGTAATCGAAGTAAGAACAAGTGAAGTTCAAAACAAATTCTATATTATTATGGAAAATTACCAAGATATTTATCGATTTAAAAAAAAAAAAAAAAAAAAATTCTATATTTTTAGAATCTTCGTAAACAGCAGAATAGAACACGGGAGTTTATGAATATAACAATTAAAATATGGTAGAGATAATACTAATTTATTTGGTTTGATTTGAAAGGATACAACAACGAAACATGTGAGATCAATCTTCCAAGGGGTATGTCAAACTGTGTAGTATTTAGGTGAAGAAATCCCCAAACCGTTGATGAGGGACGAATCCGAGTGTTTAATTGTTTTTACCCACTTGGCCCTTAGTGATTTTATTGGAGAATTGAAGTTACTGGTGATGAGTTGAATGCACTGTTGTGTTTACTACGTCTATATATTCTATTAAAAATAATAACCCAATACTTTATCCCATGGTAAATTTCAATAATTGTAATTACAAAAGAAACAACGATTGTTTCACGTATTTCATTCCGAGTTTGACGTTTTATTTCTTTCATTCTAAACTAATTGTTTCATTCCTCTTAATCTAAATCTATTGTTTTCACTTCTCCTACGTTGTTTTTTAAATTAAACATTCGGTAATAATAATTATATAACAGTTATTATTAAAAGTATGATTTTGAATGATAAACACTACATTTTAACTTTACACCCCAAATTAAAATTAAAAATTTAGAAATTATAAGTTTTTTTTTTTTGTTTTTTTTACATAATAAACACGAAATTATCTCGACACAATGGTAATATATAATCTTGAGTATTGTATACACGTGAAAAGCACGCAGAATAGTACTGTATAGCAGTGTTAGTTACTATCTTTGTAATTACGACCTTGATTGTGATAAACCAATCGCAGAGTAAAATATCCTTTTCTTTTTTTTTTTTAAGAGGAAACGTCATTGAAATGAATTCTTTTTCTGGATGAGGAAAAATAATCTTTATTCATTAAATAATTGAAATGAAACGAGTGTTTAGTTACCGTAATCGTTCCTATCCATTTGATATGCTGTTCTTGCTAAACAATTCTCTTCCATAGCACATTGTAAGAAAAACAATTCCCTATCTTCTAGATAAGTCGAGCGCTCTAATTCCACTTCATCTGGAACCAAATCTGGCAATTCTAGAAAAACAGAGCACACCACAATACAATACAATAAAAACTTAAATAAATCAGACATTAAATTGATTTAATTAAAAAAAATATATTCGGGGTGGTCCAAATGTCAGTTAACCGAAGTCAATTAAAGTAGAATTTACATTGAAAAAAAAAAAAAAAATTACCTGTAGCACAAATGACACCGGCAATATTTTCTTCTTTTCCTGGACAAAATACCTGTCCAATATTATCGTGAAGACATTCGTTTAAGTGTCTCTCGTCACCTGTACACTTTATACCACTGATGGCAATTTTACTCGAATTACCACCAAAATAAGAACTCTGTAAAGATAATAATAATAATAATAATAAAATGCATCAAACAACTTTTATCGTCTGTGATTATTAAATTATATATTAAATAATGAAAGAGTTTAGGCTATATAGAGATAACCTGAACTGCCGATTGAGCGTATCCGAGTCCTAATTGTTGGCAAACCACTGTAGATTCTAATAGACTCCATCCATCTCCACACACCAGACTCCAATTCATTTCTTTAAGTAACACTTCTACTCTTCCTTCCATTTTATTTCTCCCTCCAACTATTCGAACTTCCATTTCTGGTTCTTCCAACTACAAGAAAAATTAATCATTAATAACTATTTTCATTGCTTAAAAAGTCTTTTATTAAATAGAGAAGACGGGGGGGGTTATAATTAATAAAATAACTAAAAGTAAAAGATTTTCTTTGTTTTTTTAATGAAAACATTAATATACTTTTGTAATTAAATACGTTTTTGATAATTTATAATATTTAGAAATTGCTCTTGAGTATAATAAGGAGCTTTTAAAAGATAAATTTAGTAAATAAATATAAAGAACTTTAGTGAGTTTAGTAGTAGTAAAGGAGCTTAAGTATGCTCTTCACATAAAAATTCATTGTTTGATTATATAAATATCCTAATAATTAGCCATGTTCTGTGACAAATTTCTGTCTAAAAAGTTATATTAATGATTAACACTACTAAAAAAAAAATGCCCCCATTGAAAAGTCGTGGGGTTAAAGGACGGCTCCCACCAAATCGTTTATAACTGATTGTGACAACGGTAGTTAGTAACTGTAAATCGTCATAACCAAAACCATCTGCTTTTATTGAAAACATGTGTAACACATCCAACCTACAGACATTCCATTGACATCACTTACGCTTAATCTTCTCTTGGGATTAGGAGCATCGCTGTATAAAACTAACGGTTGAGCCGTATTGTTTTTTATACACTCGACTCCTGCAGCTTCGGAACGGGCGCAGTCGTGTGTACCCCATCCGTCGAATCTACATAGGGATAAACTACTTTCTCCACCCTGACAATACAGATTGTCCATCCATATTTGCCCTGTAAAAGAGAACATTTTCAAGGTCATACGATTAAATTTCTATAAAGTGCGTTACGCGAATATTAAAGGTGACATTCTTCCGTGTGTAAACAAAGAAAGAAAGAAAAAAAAAAAAACGTCATTTTAATTTGATTGGAATTTGTGTAGGTGTATTATATGACAGAAAACATACCACTGAAAGAATCTTATTATATTTCTAGTGATTTTTACAGTCTTTTAAACTCGGTTGTAGGTGTAGAAAACGTTATATTTTTGGATCGTTCAATCGGTTGTGACTACCTCTCCCACGCTACATTCTGTACCAGAATTCTCTCTTCTTTCGCCAAAATAATATTTCGGATTAAAATAAACAGAATTCCCGATATAGATAAGTAAAATGCAACAAAAATAAATACATTTCCGGATGCGAAATGTCCAAAATTATCATTTGTCTCTCGCTAGATTGGGTTTAAGTTCGAATTATGCATCTGTAATAATAACAGATACATAATCTGTAATTTAAAATAGAAAATTATTTTTATTATTATTTTTTTAAAAAAGACATCCTGTTAAGATTAAAGATGTAATTTGTTTATTTATTTATAATTATTTTTAACAGGAAAAAAAAAAAACAGGCTTGAAATATTGTCTACAACCGTGCAAGGACAACTGAACTCACCCACTTTCTATTTCTTAAAGTAATTTTTCTTTTTTCTTTTTCTCTAATCATTCATTTTACTCTTTACTCTCTCGGTTATTTTTTTATCCTTTTACTTTATATTAATTCTACTGTTAAAATTTAAAAATATAATTTAAAACTTACTTCTGGCCCTTCCGAATTCAGAATTGTAAGTTGCTCTAGACGATCCATTATAACCTAATGTTCTACAGACGATATCGGCTTCAGTTTTATCCCATTCATCGTCACAAATGGATCCCCAAAGTCCCGCGTGATATATCTCCACGTTACCCTCATTTGCACTATGACCCCCGACTAACCTTAACTTTCCTTCTTTGACTGCCGTCGACCATCTCACAAAGAGGGTCAGTAGACACAGGGTGAATCGCAGCAGCAGCAGGGTCATGTTCCGTCAGTCTACTGTCTATCCCGGAAACGGAAATATATAGGAGAACGAGCTGGAAAACAGATGATACATTGTTTGGCTTTCACTGAGAAAGATGCAATACTTTTCTCGAGGTGTAGGCGGAGTCGCTCTTCGACCAATTAGCTGTTATTTTTTTTGTATAAATGACTAATAACCGGAAATGAAAACGTAAAGAATTCGTCAATCTGTGTCCTGTTTTTCATTTCTTTTTTTTTTTTTTATTCTAAATACACCTGGAAAATCTCCGTCACTTAAAATTGCTAACATTTTCCAGATCGAAAGCTCTTTTTTATTATTATTATTATTTAGTTTCTTGACCTTTAAACGCTTAATTATATATAAAATTATTGAATTTTAACAATAATAAACTTTAAAAAAACACTACACGTATATAAATAATCTATAAGCTCTATTTGTTCGTATTGGTGTTTAAGATTGTTTTGAATTTCTTTGTTTAACAAAGTCAAAAATTGTCAAACCAATCTTTGATACACCTCTTAGATTAATAATTATTGATAGATATTTGAAAACTTGGTAAGCGAGTAGTGTTATTTCACATTGTCTCATACGGATTTCTGATGAGAACCGTATTATCAGATTTATGACGAAAGAGAAAATGGAACCGGATGAAATTAAATGCATAATTAGAATTGAATTTGTTACTGGTAAGTGTGTACGACGGCCATGAAAAGTTGTCGAAACACCCGCAGTTAACAGCTGTCCGAAATGTCAACATGTCTAAGAACTGATTTTTATAGGACAGTATTATTGCTGCGCGTGACATTAGATCTATTTTTAGTATAAAAATATAAGGTCTGTTAAAATATATATATATATATATATATAAACACTTGTTCTTTAATAAAGTGAGTGTAAGATACTGTTCTAAATATGTTGACATTCGATAAGAAGACCAATCATGTTTCCATGTGTATAGACGGGGATGGATTTCTGAAGCAAAGTAGTTGTGATGACATTTAGATGTATTGTTTCAATTCAAAATCAGTGTCCGAAGCGAAATATGGATTGAAATTTTCACTTCAGAGAGTATACGCGTATTGTGATATTAATTTCCTTCTATTCATTCATTCTATTTCACAATTAATTCACAAGTACTACTTATGATTTACTTCAGAATAATATGAATAAAATAGCATAGAAAGATGCAAAAATTGTGAAAAAATATCGATTTTATTCGTGACAATCTGATCAAAGTTCTGATAAAACACTTAGAAGACAAGAGCTGTGCCATAATTATTATTGTTTCTATGTTTAGTCTACTTCAATTCTTAATAAAAATTGTAAAGTTGTAAAAACAGTTTATCAAAGTTTTACTAATAATTGAAAACAATGATTCATAAATGATTATTTTTATAGTTAAACAAATACCAATGTGGTGATGAGAAGTTATGATTAATTTTTAATATTACAATGAAAATCTATAATAAAGCTGTAATAGGAAATATAAATATATATGTTTATATAACCTTATGTTAGGGAATGTATCAACGTAACTATTTTTAGAATGTTTCTTTCGTAAATATTTCATTGATTTTTATTCTTAAATAAGAAGTATTTTAATATATAATTGGATGAAGAGAGGCGAAGATAGAATAAATAGGAACAAATCTATTTAAGGAATATAATTTTAGCCAATTTATTGATTGATTTAAATAGTATTTGTTTTGCATGAAGACTCGACGACGTCCTTTGTCTTTATTCCTTCATAAAAGAGTAATTAGATCACTTAGGAAGAAGGAAAGAAAGATAATTCTCTCTTCGGTAATTTCAATTATTATGCCTGTTATTAGGGGCTACGGGTTCGAGTCTGATAGGATCTAATTGGTTATGTGGAAATAACGAATCTCTATCCGGCTATCTCCATTGAGGACCTGGCCAAATCCACATAGGTGATGGATAAAATTTCATCACTCAGACCGTTATGTGACTATGAATAATTGAATTGGAAAGTTTTAAAAGAAACAAATTCTGTTGTCAGATTTCTTGCTTGTTTCATAATTATAAAATAAATATGTAAAGTATATATTGCAGGTTTCTATGGCAATGTTTGTAGTAATGCTCTGTGAAGAGCACTTATAAAAGTTACAGATAGCAAAATGAATGTATAATATTTGTCTTCAATGGGTCAAAGTACTGTGTTTTCCTTTTTTTTTTTTCTTCTTCTTCTTCTTCTTTCGGAGATATTAGAATATCATTGATATAGTTAAATGGAATTATAAGTTACAAACACCAAGGGATCCTGTGTTAGATACTTGGTGTGTCTTGCATATATTTTTAATTATCTACCGTATCGAAATGAAAATAGATAAAAATTCAATGTCAATCTATTTTTAAATTCAATTGATTTTTATTTTAAAATAAAAGTTGAAATAAAGAAAATTTACAATTTGAAAGAAAACTTTATAAAAAGTTTTATTTATTGTTTTTTCAATTGAGAAGAAAAAGTGATTCCGTTTTTTTAAAAAAATTGATATTTAATGTTTTAAAGAATTTAATTTTGTTTAATTAAATTGAATAAGTTTTGAAGGTAAATTTTCGAAATGATTATTATAAACAGATTAGACTTATCTAGTTTGTCCATTAACTACCTTGACCACTTCAACAAAGATAAAAGGTTTGACGTTTGTTGCACTTTGTCACCTGAATGTCTGAACTTGAGTGTTTTCATTAGAATGCTTTCATTCCAAGTTTTATCTCTTCGATTTAATATTTGTATTAATTTCATTTTAAAATATTTATTTTCATTTACATTCCAAGTGAAAAAGTAAATAGAAATATGACACATCTCAATCTTGATTTCATTTTCAATAAATGAATATTTTGGAAAATTACCTTTAAAAGAACTGGTTCAATATCATTAAAACTGGGATATATCAGTCAGAAATTATCAGGGAATTTTTTACAATGGATATGATTTATATTTTATCATTAAATTGATTCTAATTTTAAATTAATTTCTTAACTGACGTGTGACGAAACTCCTTCAGAATTACTAAAAGTTCTGTATAACACTTAGAGATTTAATTATTTCTAAACGTCAATAAATAAATACAGGATGAACCAAAAGTCAGTTAACTAAATTGCTATCATATTCAATACATTTTTATCAATTTCATATAAGAAAAACATCTCTAAACTCAGCTTATTATACATATTCTAGTACAGTACATATCTATATTTTGAACAATTCTGTATATAAAATGAACTTCTATATAAATATAATTTTTTTTTTTTTTATTATAAATGAAAATAAAAGTTGAAAGTAAAAGAAAAATATACATATTGAAGTTCGTTCTGATTAAATTAATAATTATTTGTTTTAATTTTATTTGCAAATTGTCAATTGGTTAAAATCAATGACATCACGACCAATAATTATCAATACTTCGAAGTACATTGTACTTTGAAATGTGACCTAGAATTTTTCCATATCTTTTTTATTCTGGGGTGGAGATTTTTTGATGATGTCATAAGAACAAGAGTCTATCATCCAAAAACGCATATATAGATGAGATTTTCTAATTGCTATTATAAGGAACTCATCATCCAGACGATGAACTTGGAGCTCCTAAATATTAGAGATTTTTTCGTACGTGTTTATGATACATTGAGGATATTAAAGTTACTTTATACAGGTGAGTAATTTTTTTTTTTTNCTAATAATATCCTTTCAATTGTAGCAAAGGATACGGTCAAACTGGACAGAACTGGCTTGTTTCTTATTCTTATTTTCTATCTTATCTTCTTTAATAAGTGAAGAGGATGCTGATAATTCTATCTAACATAACTTTCTACATGGTATTATAAATTTACAATACTCAATATTCAATTTTATACAATGTTAATTTAAATGTGCTATAGAAGACACAGGAATGGGCTTACACAAGATAGTTTAGGACCTTACATTACAGCTTAAGATTTACTGGGAGGCCTTTATTATATTATAACTTAAGAATATAATATGTCTAAATCTGGTTTTAAGCAGAATACACGCAATAACTCTCCAGCATAAATACTTCTTTTATGATAATCATGCTGTTGTGTCTCTAATTTCTCTTCTTTGTGTGGCTAATAATACAAATAAGTACTAAAATTTTAGGCCAAAAAATATTATTTTTTATTTGCAAATTCATAATACAATTTAAATCAATGGAATTAATTAAATTAACTTTAAAAAGAAATCCTTTTTAGATTGTCATATATGACATTTTGTTTGTGTTTTTTATTGTAGAAGTGAATATAAATATCTTGTGTTGGCACTGATTAACAAAGCGCATAAACATCGCACTTTGATTTGCAGATAACAACGAAGCGAGGTTATAGATAAATAATAAAAAACACCTATTCACAAAAATTATGAATTGGTTGTATAGTATCTTTCGATGAACTAAATAATAATTTACATGAAAACGTCACAAATTACACAATTATCAATACAGAATACCTGTTACACAGCTTCAGTTTGGATAATATTTCATCCAGATTTATCACTGTCTATCACACTTTTTTTAATAATAATAATAATTTAAAGATTTTTATGGTCTACCCAGTGTACAATTCCATACTCTTAATAATTGCTTTTATTCTTACAGAAATATATCATTAATTCTTAAAGAATATACAATTGCTTCTATTCGTGTAGAATGCATGAATAGATGCAATTGCACCCCAATTGAACAAAAGCAGATAATAGTTGATCTAATCTTAGATATTTAACAGATTTTTATATAAAATAGGACAATTTAATTGATCAGATTAGTAATAATATGTATGAAATTTAAATTTTCTTCGATATTAATAGGACTTTCTGTGGGAAACTCACCCCCTCTCTCCCCTCTTTAGGTATTAGACACGTGAAGAAAATCCGGAAAACTCCACATGGTCAGGAGCGAACCTGTGTGTTCAGTGGTATTATCTACTAGACCTTAGGGGACAAATTAATATTTAAACAATACCATAAACAAATTCCTTGGTTAAATATTTATTTTAATTTTATAGGTTTTAAGTTTAAAATTAATTTCTGATCAGTTAAATTTGACTTTAAAAATAGTATTCTTCTCTTATCTTTATAAGAGAAAAGGAAAAAATTCTAATGTGAAAAATGCACTTACAGTATAGGCCATACAAGTAAGTTATATAGAATATCTAAGAGTTTGCTCTTCATCTTCGTCGGTACGGAGGGGAAATATAAATTTGCACGTTCTAATTCGGACCCCTCTAAGATCTGTTTTTACGTTTTATACTTCTTCACTGTTGATTATTCTACTTAGTGTTAATAAAATAGATTATCGTGCGAAGGGTAACGTGTTATCATACGTTGGAGTATATTGAAACACATCATTACAAGTATAAATAATATGCTTATTATTATCTTTAAAAATACACAACAATAAGTATATGAGTTTATATTGTTCATATTTTAGAATATTGCAAGTATGCCTAGTAAATAATAGTATAATTTAGTTAATGGGTACTAAAAAAAATTCACACAGTCTGCCCTTTAACTGGGTAAACAAAACCGGTTTTTATACTCATTCTAGACAATGAACTCGGAATAAAAGTTCCAGTTTCGTACGCATATGGAATACAAAATAAATGAGAATATAGAAACAAATATCATATTTAATGGGCAGACAATATAGTTAATTTAAAGTCTTCTTGCCTTAAAATTAGTAAACTTTCTGGGCAATTTCGCATCTATATAAAACTTTAATCTTTCCTTCTTATTATATAAATATGTGTGTATAGTTATAAATAATAAGAGGAAAAAAAAGACAAAAGATAAAGGATTAAATTACCTTAATTTTGTCTTATACACTACGTAATGTTAAAATTATGTAAATAGTTCTATAATTTAGGTGCTATTAGTGGATAAAACCACTGAACACTGCACCCATTCATAAACTAACACGAACATATGTAATTTATATTCATATCCTGTTACGAATATAAATTACAACTTTATTCTGTGTAAAATAGTGTAATTAAATTAAACATTTTAATAAATAATAATATTGTTAAGAATTAAAAGATAAATTATTTCATAATTCTTCGATAGTGGCTTGTTTACTTTTATTTCCTAATAATATCCTTTCAATTGTAGCAAAGGATACGGTCAAACTGGACAGAACTGGCTTGTTTCTTATTCTTATTTTCTATCTTATCTTCTTTAATAAGTGAAGAGGATGCTGATAATTCTATCTAACATAACTTTCTACATGGTATTATAAATTTACAATACTCAATATTCAATTTTATACAATGTTAATTTAAATGTGCTATAGAAGACACAGGAATGGGCTTACACAAGATAGTTTAGGACCTTACATTACAGCTTAAGATTTACTGGGAGGCCTTTATTATATTATAACTTAAGAATATAATATGTCTAAATCTGGTTTTAAGCAGAATACACGCAATAACTCTCCAGCATAAATACTTCTTTTATGATAATCATGCTGTTGTGTCTCTAATTTCTCTTCTTTGTGTGGCTAATAATACAAATAAGTACTAAAATTTTAGGCCAAAAAATATTATTTTTTATTTGCAAATTCATAATACAATTTAAATCAATGGAATTAATTAAATTAACTTTAAAAAGAAATCCTTTTTAGATTGTCATATATGACATTTTGTTTGTGTTTTTTATTGTAGAAGTGAATATAAATATCTTGTGTTGGCACTGATTAACAAAGCGCATAAACATCGCACTTTGATTTGCAGATAACAACGAAGCGAGGTTATAGATAAATAATAAAAAAAACCTATTCACAAAAATTATGAATTGGTTGTATAGTATCTTTCGATGAACTAAATAATAATTTACATGAAAACGTCACAAATTACACAATTATCAATACAGAATACCTGTTACACAGCTTCAGTTTGGATAATATTTCATCCAGATTTATCACTGTCTATCACACTTTTTTTAATAATAATAATAATTTAAAGATTTTTATGGTCTACCCAGTGTACAATTCCATACTCTGGCTGTCATAAAGTTATAAAATAAATAACAGGTTGCTGCATTGTTGTTATAATTCAATTCGGCTACTTTAAATTCGGGATTGATAGAGATCTGAAAAATATAAAATATAAATTAATTACTATTAATTTTAATAATCATTCATACATTTTATAAGTTATTATGTTTCTAAGTAATTAGACTATGTCTGACAAAATAGATCATAATGAAAAACACTTGAAAAACACACATCTGGAGAGTACTCTCTATCTTATTTAGGGTAGTGTTACAGGCCTATTTGAAAACAAGGATATCAAGTGTGTTAGTAACAAATGAAAACAATGAACAGAGTCTATAGTTTTTTTTTTATAGTTAAAGATTATTTATTAATATATATATATATATTTTTT
>NW_019385122.1:0-8665 GCF_000671375.1 Centruroides sculpturatus | reverse complement strand
AAAAAAAAAAAACAGGCTTGAAATATTGTCTACAACCGTGCAAGGACAACTGAACTCACCCACTTTCTATTTCTTAAAGTAATTTTTCTTTTTTCTTTTTCTCTAATCATTCATTTTACTCTTTACTCTCTCGGTTATTTTTTTATCCTTTTACTTTATATTAATTCTACTGTTAAAATTTAAAAATATAATTTAAAACTTACTTCTGGCCCTTCCGAATTCAGAATTGTAAGTTGCTCTAGACGATCCATTATAACCTAATGTTCTACAGACGATATCGGCTTCAGTTTTATCCCATTCATCGTCACAAATGGATCCCCAAAGTCCCGCGTGATATATCTCCACGTTACCCTCATTTGCACTATGACCCCCGACTAACCTTAACTTTCCTTCTTTGACTGCCGTCGACCATCTCACAAAGAGGGTCAGTAGACACAGGGTGAATCGCAGCAGCAGCAGGGTCATGTTCCGTCAGTCTACTGTCTATCCCGGAAACGGAAATATATAGGAGAACGAGCTGGAAAACAGATGATACATTGTTTGGCTTTCACTGAGAAAGATGCAATACTTTTCTCGAGGTGTAGGCGGAGTCGCTCTTCGACCAATTAGCTGTTATTTTTTTTGTATAAATGACTAATAACCGGAAATGAAAACGTAAAGAATTCGTCAATCTGTGTCCTGTTTTTCATTTTTTTTTTTTTTTTTTATTCTAAATACACCTGGAAAATCTCCGTCACTTAAAATTGCTAACATTTTCCAGATCGAAAGCTCTTTTTTATTATTATTATTATTTAGTTTCTTGACCTTTAAACGCTTAATTATATATAAAATTATTGAATTTTAACAATAATAAACTTTAAAAAAACACTACACGTATATAAATAATCTATAAGCTCTATTTGTTCGTATTGGTGTTTAAGATTGTTTTGAATTTCTTTGTTTAACAAAGTCAAAAATTGTCAAACCAATCTTTGATACACCTCTTAGATTAATAATTATTGATAGATATTTGAAAACTTGGTAAGCGAGTAGTGTTATTTCACATTGTCTCATACGGATTTCTGATGAGAACCGTATTATCAGATTTATGACGAAAGAGAAAATGGAACCGGATGAAATTAAATGCATAATTAGAATTGAATTTGTTACTGGTAAGTGTGTACGACGGCCATGAAAAGTTGTCGAAACACCCGCAGTTAACAGCTGTCCGAAATGTCAACATGTCTAAGAACTGATTTTTATAGGACAGTATTATTGCTGCGCGTGACATTAGATCTATTTTTAGTATAAAAATATAAGGTCTGTTAAAATATATATATATATATATATATAAACACTTGTTCTTTAATAAAGTGAGTGTAAGATACTGTTCTAAATATGTTGACATTCGATAAGAAGACCAATCATGTTTCCATGTGTATAGACGGGGATGGATTTCTGAAGCAAAGTAGTTGTGATGACATTTAGATGTATTGTTTCAATTCAAAATCAGTGTCCGAAGCGAAATATGGATTGAAATTTTCACTTCAGAGAGTATACGCGTATTGTGATATTAATTTCCTTCTATTCATTCATTCTATTTCACAATTAATTCACAAGTACTACTTATGATTTACTTCAGAATAATATGAATAAAATAGCATAGAAAGATGCAAAAATTGTGAAAAAATATCGATTTTATTCGTGACAATCTGATCAAAGTTCTGATAAAACTAATGAAAATACACTTAGAAGACAAGAGCTGTGCCATAATTATTATTATTTCTATGTTTAGTCTACTTCAATTCTTAATAAAAATTGTAAAGTTGTAAAAACAGTTTATCAAAGTTTTACTAATAATTGAAAACAATGATTCATAAATGATTATTTTTATAGTTAAACAAATACCAATGTGGTGATGAGAAGTTATGATTAATTTTTAATATTACAATGAAAATCTATAATAAAGCTGTAATAGGAAATATAAATATATATGTTTATATAACCTTATGTTAGGGAATGTATCAACGTAACTATTTTTAGAATGTTTCTTTCGTAAATATTTCATTGATTTTTATTCTTAAATAAGAAGTATTTTAATATATAATTGGATGAAGAGAGGCGAAGATAGAATAAATAGGAACAAATCTATTTAAGGAATATAATTTTAGCCAATTTATTGATTGATTTAAATAGTATTTGTTTTGCATGAAGACTCGACGACGTCCTTTGTCTTTATTCCTTCATAAAAGAGTAATTAGATCACTTAGGAAGAAGGAAAGAAAGATAATTCTCTCTTCGGTAATTTCAATTATTATGCCTGTTATTAGGGGCTACGGGTTCGAGTCTGATAGGATCTAATTGGTTATGTGGAAATAACGAATCTCTATCCGGCTATCTCCATTGAGGACCTGGCCAAATCCACATAGGTGATGGATAAAATTTCATCACTCAGACCGTTATGTGACTATGAATAATTGAATTGGAAAGTTTTAAAAGAAACAAATTCTGTTGTCAGATTTCTTGCTTGTTTCATAATTATAAAATAAATATGTAAAGTATATATTGCAGGTTTCTATGGCAATGTTTGTAGTAATGCTCTGTGAAGAGCACTTATAAAAGTTACAGATAGCAAAATGAATGTATAATATTTGTCTTCAATGGGTCAAAGTACTGTGTTTTCCTTTTTTTTTTTTCTTCTTCTTCTTCTTCTTTCGGAGATATTAGAATATCATTGATATAGTTAAATGGAATTATAAGTTACAAACACCAAGGGATCCTGTGTTAGATACTTGGTGTGTCTTGCATATATTTTTAATTATCTACCGTATCGAAATGAAAATAGATAAAAATTCAATGTCAATCTATTTTTAAATTCAATTGATTTTTATTTTAAAATAAAAGTTGAAATAAAGAAAATTTACAATTTGAAAGAAAACTTTATAAAAAGTTTTATTTATTGTTTTTTCAATTGAGAAGAAAAAGTGATTCCGTTTTTTTAAAAAAATTGATATTTAATGTTTTAAAGAATTTAATTTTGTTTAATTAAATTGAATAAGTTTTGAAGGTAAATTTTCGAAATGATTATTATAAACAGATTAGACTTATCTAGTTTGTCCATTAACTACCTTGACCACTTCAACAAAGATAAAAGGTTTGACGTTTGTTGCACTTTGTCACCTGAATGTCTGAACTTGAGTGTTTTCATTAGAATGCTTTCATTCCAAGTTTTATCTCTTCGATTTAATATTTGTATTAATTTCATTTTAAAATATTTATTTTCATTTACATTCCAAGTGAAAAAGTAAATAGAAATATGACACATCTCAATCTTGATTTCATTTTCAATAAATGAATATTTTGGAAAATTACCTTTAAAAGAACTGGTTCAATATCATTAAAACTGGGATATATCAGTCAGAAATTATCAGGGAATTTTTTACAATGGATATGATTTATATTTTATCATTAAATTGATTCTAATTTTAAATTAATTTCTTAACTGACGTGTGACGAAACTCCTTCAGAATTACTAAAAGTTCTGTATAACACTTAGAGATTTAATTATTTCTAAACGTCAATAAATAAATACAGGATGAACCAAAAGTCAGTTAACTAAATTGCTATCATATTCAATACATTTTTATCAATTTCATATAAGAAAAACATCTCTAAACTCAGCTTATTATACATATTCTAGTACAGTACATATCTATATTTTGAACAATTCTGTATATAAAATGAACTTCTATATAAATATAATTTTTTTTTTTTTTATTATAAATGAAAATAAAAGTTGAAAGTAAAAGAAAAATATACATATTGAAGTTCGTTCTGATTAAATTAATAATTATTTGTTTTAATTTTATTTGCAAATTGTCAATTGGTTAAAATCAATGACATCACGACCAATAATTATCAATACTTCGAAGTACATTGTACTTTGAAATGTGACCTAGAATTTTTCCATATCTTTTTTATTCTGGGGTGGAGATTTTTTGATGATGTCATAAGAACAAGAGTCTATCATCCAAAAACGCATATATAGATGAGATTTTCTAATTGCTATTATAAGGAACTCATCATCCAGACGATGAACTTGGAGCTCCTAAATATTAGAGATTTTTTCGTACGTGTTTATGATACATTGAGGATATTAAAGTTACTTTATACAGGTGAGTAATTTTTTTTTTTTAAATCGTTGAATGACATATTCCTAGCAGAACACAATGGTGATGCGGAAGATCAAGAGTGAAGAGATTTGATTTTGATATATTTATATTAAAATATTGTTTTTTTTTGTGTGTATTGATTTATTCTTTATTATAATTAAGAATTTTAAATTATAAAAAAATAACATCTCTATATACTATTATTACTGTAAATACAGTCGACCCCCCCTATAACACTATTGATTTTTCCGTTTTATATGAATTCCATGTTGTACGAGTCACTTAGATTTTACAAATACGTGTGCCGGGCTGTGAATGGCTCACGTATTTGAAAAATCTAAGTGACTCGTACAATATGGAATTCGTATAAAACGGAATTATCAACACAGTATTATAGGGGATCGATTGTATTTGAAAATTCAATGCAATAGAACTTATTTTTCTCATGCAACATCGTTCAAAACATTAAAAAAACACGTTCAATTTGTTATCAGTGATGTCAAAATTTCTAATTTTGATAAAAATCGATTGTAAAATATATTATTCTAGATAAATGCAAAATCATTGTATCTATCTCGACTGTCATGTGACAAAAAAAAAAAAAAAAGTCAATGGGATGAAACATTAATTTGTTAATAAGATTACAATAGATAGAACATCATCTATATCTACGAGTCCTTGGAATAAATTTCAATCCTGTCAATAAATAAGATACAAGGTAAACCAATAGTTCTTTTCTTTTGCATATTCCGTGTACTGTACACTTGGAAGTATGAATCGTAAACTGAAAACAGTTCATTTCAATTTAGATTAACTGACTTTTGGATGATTCTTATACATTAAAACTATTCACTGTGTATTATAAAATGCCAAAGATGCCTGAATAGTGGTCCATTTGGGGGGGGGGTTTCGCCTTTTCTTCATGCCTAAATAGATTGAAACTAAACTATTCTGACTGAAAACTATGCTTTATCTTCTTATGAATATATTTATTTTAAATCTATTCAATAAGAATTCAATTATAATATGAAAATCTATAAATGAATATACTCTTTTATTTTTCAGATTCATATCTTTGACCATAAATTAATTATATAATAAAAAAAAATGCAATCTTGTAACGTTATCAAGCATTTGAATCGCCTGAGACCGGGATGCTTCAATTACTATAAACCATCCAAAGCCGAAGGTTTTGTCAGAATGTCCAATGCAGGTTTTGGTTTTCTTCGTCTATCGAATGTCCGTTTCGTACAGAGTGGAAAAAGAGGATTCGCCATAACCCAAGATTCCATTAATAGAGAATTGGTTTCTCCCGAACATCAAAAGTCTGCTTACAGTTATAGAGTTCAGTTAAAAGATGCTCGAAGAATTGTGGTTAAATTGGGTTCGGCAGTGATAACGAGAGAAGATGGATGCGGATTAGCACTTGGAAGGTTAGCATCAATTGTCGAACAGGTCAGTTGTGAAATTTATTTATGTTCAATGTTGAAAGAAATAGCGAGAAGAGTCAATGATTTAAAATATTTTGTATCCTTTGCAGATATCTCAGTTACAAAATGAAGGAAAAGAAATGTTAATTGTAACTAGTGGAGCTGTTGCTTTTGGAAAACAAAAACTACAAGCAGAAGTTCGAATGTCAATGTCAATGAGAGAAACTCTATCACCAAAAGATTATACTAAACAAGTAATTTAATTTAATTATATAATTCACTATTAAACTGTGATAGAATTTAAAATATTAATTCAAATGTTTATTATTCAGATGAAGGACTTAAGAAAATATGTAGAACCAAGAGCATCAGCTGCAGTCGGACAGAGTGGATTAATGGCACTATACGAAGCTATGTTTTCTCAATATGGAGTTAATATCGCTCAAGTATTAGTAACCAAACCAGATTTCTATAATACGGAAAGTCGTTTTAATTTGAAAAGTACCGTTCTGGAGTTATTAGGACTAAACATCATTCCCATTGTTAATACCAATGATACGGTAGTGCCTCCATCTGTACCAGAGGTACAGAATGAGGTAGATACCCCCTCCTTTTGGATGCAAGTTTCGAAATGATTGTATAATTGGATTATCATTTATAATCCTTATTTTAAGCAGGTAATACGTATTAATGACAACGATACTTTAGGAGCACACGTTGCAACCGAATTGGGTGCAGATCTGTTAATACTGATGACAGACGTAGATGGTATTTATACTCTCCCTCCTGGACAAGATGGTGCAAGATTACTGAGTACGTATTGCCCAAATCTAAATGGGAATGTCACTTTTGGAGAAAAATCAAGCGTGGGATCTGGAGGAATGGAATCGAAGGTGCGTTAATTTAAAAAAAATAAAATAAACTTATTGAATAAAACTTAGAGTAAAACAAATAAATTAAAATAATAGGTGAAGGCTGCGAGTTGGGCATTGGAAAGGGGAGTTTCTGTCATTATATGTAATGGAATGGAAGATCAAGCAATTACAAAAATTCTGGATGGAAAAAGGATTGGAACATTTTTCACTGACCAAAAGCATTCTTCAATTCCAGTAGAAACTTTAGCAGCAAATGGTGAGTATGAATAAAATTCGCAAAATTTATTATTTTGCTATTCACGATTAAATTAATATTTTATTAACATAGCACGAAAAGGCAGTAGAATATTACAGAATTTAACTGCAGATGAAAGAGCAAATGCAATTTTTAACATTGCCGATTTATTACAATCGAAGAAAGAAGAGATCCTCAGTGTTAACAGTAAAGATCTTAAAATAGCTGAAGAAACTGGTAACGTTTCTATTAAAACTTATTCGAAATTTATCTTTTAATAATGTCTCAAAGGAGATTTTACATATTTTAGGTTTAGATAGACCTTTAATGGATCGTCTTTCTTTAAATGTTAACAAATTAAACAGTCTATCGGATGGTCTAAGACAAATTGCTGAAAGATCTCCAAGTATTCTGGGACGTGTCCTGAAAAGGATACGAATGGCAGATGGAATGGATTTAGAGCAGCAGACTGTACCAATTGGTGTCTTATTAGTTATTTTTGAGTCACGACCGGATTGTTTACCACAAGTATGTTTATTTGATAAACGAAAAATTGATAACAAAATTAATAAATATGATAATGATATCTTAGGTGGCATCGTTGGCAATAAGTACTGGAAACGGCTTGCTTTTGAAAGGTGGTAAAGAAGCTAAATATACGAATGAATATTTATATGAATTGGTCAGAGATGCATTAGCTCCACACAGCGCTTCTGATGCAATTGCTTTGGTAAGATGATACTAATATTTTGATATCTTAAACATATAAAAGGCAATAATAAAATAAAATAGCGTAAATCTATGATAATGTTGAGAGTTATGTAAACACGTACTGACTGATACGATATTGAATGGATTTTTTTTGTAGAAGATAAAATACTTTCTTTTGTTCAATACATATAAAATGAGGAATCTATGTTATCTTATCTTTATAAACACAAAAATTGTTGTTACATAATACTTTTCATTAATAAAAAATCTCTATGATTTTGTGTAGGTTAACAATCGTGAAGATGTTGGAGAATTATTACAACTTCAGGAATACATCGATTTGGTCATTCCTAGAGGATCGAGCCAATTAGTACGTTCCATCCAACAGCAAAGTAGAAATATTCCTGTTTTGGGACACAGCGAGGGTGTTTGTCACGTTTACATAGACAAGGATGCTGATTTAGTAACGGCATTAAAAATTGGTATGTTGATTATGATCTTAAACGTTTATAATTTAATGAAATTATATTAAATTTAAATATTTATACAGTTAGAGATTCGAAATGCGATTATCCAGCAGCATGCAATGCTATGGAAACTTTATTAATACATAGAAGTTTAGTTGGGCAGCAATTTTTCGTTGAACTTTGCAACTTGTTGAAAGAAGACGGGGTGAGTTTTATTATATATCTAGATAACAATTCATTTGTAGTATTTATCAGAAAGAATATTAGATAAGCCGCAATATATTCTGGATAAATGATCTCTTGCTTTATCTGAAATTATCAATAAAAAAAAACATTCCAGGTAGTAATTCACGCTGGCCCACGTTTGTCCAAACTATTGACTTTTGGACCAACCCCAGCTAAGTCAATGAAAATCGAATACGGAAATCTGGAATGTGCTATCGAAGTGGTAGATAGTGTTGAACAAGCAGTGGAACACATCAATACTTTCGGTAGTGGCCATACTGATTCTATTGTTACAAATGATGGTAAGTTTGAAAATCAAATTTTAAAACATAATCATTAACATGTATTTTTCTGAAATGAAATTCAATATTTTGTATAGAGAATGCTGCAAGATATTTCCAACGAAGCGTTGATAGTGCGTGTGTTTTTCATAATTGTAGCACAAGATTTTCAGATGGATACAGATTCGGACTTGGTAATAATAATAATAATAATAAAATGCATCAAACAACTTTTATCGTCTGTGATTATTAAATTATATATTAAATAATGAAAGAGTTTAGGCTATATA
>NW_019385121.1:363430-408148 GCF_000671375.1 Centruroides sculpturatus | reverse complement strand
TCTATAATTATTAGAAACATATACATAGCATGGAAAGATATAAAATATGTAATTACAGTAGATTTTGGTTAATTAGCACACATCAAGATTAGAATGTTTTGATTGAATTAAGTGGCTTCCTGAATTCAAAATTTATGTAGAGTATTAAATGTGTATATATAAGGCAAAATGTCATTTACTGAACAAAAACAACTTAAATAAATGGTACAGATCAGGAAATATATTTATGCTGAAAGCAATTTTAATTTATAGTAGTACAGTAGAGCATCATTTATCCGAATCAATTGGGGACTGGGGTGCTTCGGATAACTTATTTTTTGGATAACGAATCATGTACGAAAAAATATATTAATTTATCCCATGTTAAAATTTCTCTCCGTTGCATGTCGCTTTGCGTTGAATTTTCGTTGATGTTAAGCCTAACAAAGACTATTGTATTGTTAAAAATTATTTTTTTATTTTGTACAAACAAAATAAATTTATTGAAAAATATAAAAAACAATAAAAAATTATACTTCAGATGTTAATTTAGTATCAAAAACGTAAAATATTTGAGTAGCCCGAGAAATAGCCAAAGATTGCAGCGCCACAGCACTAGCGAAAATTTAAATTTGCCGACTGGAATGCTTTCGGATAACGGACGTTTCAGATAAATGACGCTCTACTGTAATTATAAAATAATTGCTGAGATACATACCTGACTGGACTCTTGGAAATAGAATGCCTCCTATAGAAGTAAAGTTTGAATTATTATAATTTAATTAAAAAATATACTTTGTGTAATGTTAAGCTTTATAATGTAACCATTTTAAAAATAAATTTATTACTATTACTGTTGTTACAGTTGTTTACAAAAAGCAAATTTTTTAAAATAAAAATCTTAATTGTATGAAATTTAATAATAATAAAAAAAAAATCTGTCTTCATTAATGAATTTCCTATAATGAATGTCAAATATATCATTTTAAGTCATTACAAAATTTGTATAGAGATAAAAAGAAGAATGGAAAACATATTTCTATTTATAAAATCCTAACAAAGAAAAAAGAATTTCTTAATTTATATATTTTTTTGAAGTAAAGCAAATGTAAAACACAATTGTAATAAAAAATAATCATTATTTTACACAAACAATTTATTTGGAAATAACCCATATTCAATACCATTCATTGTTTTCCTAAACTGCTATTTTGTAATACAACCGAAACAAAATTTAACATTCTTACTCTCATGTTTCATACAACACAATAGTGGTCATAAAAACTATAGTCTACAATGTAAGTCAAAAAAAATTCACCAGGTGTGGAAATCAGCATATTTAAGTATGCTACTTTACACACTTATTGAATAGTTTTTAGCATACATCATAGTTATAATTGCAATTTATAACAACATATGTAGTACAGAGAAGAAAAGTCCAAGATTAATCCAAGGAATGAAATTAATTACATATACTACTATATTTAAGTGTTATTTCAACGATGGCTTCAACAATATTGTTGATGAGCAATATTAGAAAAACCTGCAGTTCACATTAATAGAAGAAAATGTTCAAAGCATAAGTAGGGTTGAAAAATATAATAGTCAGTTTTCTCTCAGTAAATGTAATCTAATACAATCAAACCAGTACTATGTTATCAGTTTACGTGAAATCTGTATTAATTCAAAATATCATTGAAGGGCACTTCTACATATTTGATATTTGCTAAATGCCAAATTATTTGCTAAACTGTTTGTCATGTGACAAACACACATATGTGAGATCTGAATGGTCAGGGAAGATTCATTTTAATCACAATAATAAGTTGGAGAAAAGAATTTAAAATAATAGAAAATCATATTTTAAACTTCAACAAGATTTTATCTAAAACCAGAGGAAACATCAGAATTTTTGAAAGGAAGTTGATTTCCTTTCCCAGGCTGACTCGAGTTTTGGCACACATTACGGAAGACCAGATAAAAGGGACATTTTCCTGCCATTCAGGACAGTCTGTCGAAGGAAGGTTTGCCATACTGAAGAATCTGAAATATGTTAAGAGGCAGTCCGCTAAGAAGAGGTATTGCCATACAAGAGAATATGATATAAGTGATCGTCATACAAGACCGACAAGGCCATGCTAGACCGATTAATTGAAGTATAAATATACGACAAGATTGTCAAAGGAAAAAGATAAAAGAACCTCCCATAGAAAAGAGAAGAATAAATAAAGAAAGAAGATGATCCTCATACAGAAACAGATACGAAAAATACGGTGAAGGTAATATAGTCTCTGATAGATCGATGTAAACTCTCTCACGCGTTAGGTTAGAAATAAGATAGATTAAGATATAGGTTAGATTCATCATTGTATATTTTTATTATTTGATTTATTAAATATTTTGATTTGTTTTATAAAATGGTTTGGTTATTATTAGACATTCATTTTCATTCAAGTTTCCTTAGTTACTCCGAATCCCAAGTTTAAGGATAACGCGAGTTAATCCGCGTGTAAAATAACTGATTAACTGGTGTCAAGGAATCCTGACTAGATTTAGAATTAATCCTCTAGATTCGTTTAAACATTAACAGCCCTTCTAGAAAAAGTTTAGTGATCCAATCTTGAGATTGTGTCCCTGTAAGCGGCGTAAACTTAGTTCTACGTCCCTGGCTTCTCACATATATATAATACAGTAGAGCGTCAATTTTCCGAATCAATTGGGGACTGGGGTTGTCCGGATAACTGATTTACGTANTTAAAAAATATATATATATATATATATATTAATTTTGTAATTCCTTTTATTTTCAAAGAAAATTAGCAGTAATATTACACTATAAATGCTTCTACACTCCATTAAAGATTTAATTTTAAATGCATCTTGTTGAAATTTTTAGATGACTCTGGATATCTTCTTTCAATCTTGGCTTTTGATACTAATTAACAGTGTTACTACATCAAAGGAAGAACAGAACAATAAAAGTCACTCTCAAATTAGAGTAGTTATTGAAAAAATGCTTTCGAATATTGAAATCAAGGTTTTGTTGTCTAGATAGATCAGGTGGTGCATTACAATACTCACCTGATAGATGCTGCAAAATAATACTTGCTGCAGCTGTTTTACATAATTTATGTTTATTAAATAATTTTGAACGTAATTATGTTTTTATAGATGATAATCATGTAAATGAATTTTTTGATAATGTAAGTGCTCATTTAGATGATACCACAGCTATCCAAATAAGATAGAATGTTATGTAACAATTTATGTAATTCAATGTTATCTTAAACTGAAATAAAGAATATTTAAATTAAAAACTGTCTTAGTTATAAAATTCATATGTTTTGAAAACAGTAGATTTTAAATGGAAATAGATGAAATTTTGATATATTTAAATGCATTCACTTTATGATGTAAAAATAAATATTTGACAAACATACTATACAAAAAACTTTATTTCTTAAGATATTTTAATTTTTTTAATTTAGCATTTGTTTTTCAATTTCAAGCCTTTCTTATGAAATGGTTTACAGTTTTTCTACATTTTCATTTAATTTTGCAATTTATAATCTAATTTTTTGCTAGCATTTTAATAATCTTTCACCACTTTTGGTTTGCTGTTGAAACATGAAACTATATTTTNTTCGGATAACCAACTTTTGGATAAACGACGCTCTACTGTATTAAACATTAAATGCTTCAATTGCTTCAAGGCTGTAATTTATTGGCATAGCATCAGACATCTTTAAATTTTTTAATATTTCCACATTCATTGACTGCATTACGAATATTGAACTGAGAAGTAAAAATCTTAGATGGGTGTTTTTTTTAAACTATCTAAATGAGAATGTGCCACACAGTTGATAAAAAGCAACAGAAATTTAGTGCTATATTTGTTACAAAATTTTTGAAGGAAGTTGAGCAGCTTTATTAACTTCCATTGTTTATCATTTTACCTCATCCAGTTGCAATAGAGAATGATTAATGACTTCCTCAATGTCTGGATCTTTGTCTTCATGTTTTTGTTTTTGGTATGTTCCCAGTTAGCCTTAATGTTAATGTTGAATTATATGTGCAATTGTATATTTTGGCATTCCAGTTTTCTTCACTCACAAGCAATGACTGGTATTAGATGGTTAATTTTTGGTTTATTCAAGTAAAGCAGTTCCATTTGTTGAATCAAATTTCTCTATGGCATCTTGACAGAGTCTGAAATTTTACAAAATCATTTTGAAAAATAAAAACCATTACTACACTGAACATGCCTCTTTGTTACTGAGTGAGTGAACTTTACTGGTAGTGATCATGCTAGCTAGCACTAGCAGTGAAAGCAGAATCATACATTGACTGAATACACACATACTTGTTACTGAGTGAATCAGTGATAATTTACTCAGTAATAAACACCATGCCACATATCGTATGTGTGCACTTAGCAGTTAGTGTCCAGATTAATCATATAGTGTCTCAAATTACTGAAAAAACCAAGCATCCCTAAATTTAATGAATCATTTAAAGTGCATTAATTGGAAACATGTATCATTGCTAATGTTTAGGAAAACTTTATTGAAATTCCGCTGGTTGAAAACATTTCATAAAATAATACTTCATTTATACTCAACATTATTAAAATTATCTTTAATATTTAGTAAAAAGAGAGATAATTATATCATAATTCTGTCATACAATTGCATACATAATGTCATCATATTCTGTCAATAATATACCAGTTTAAATCATCAATGATTGATTTATATCATTGATACATCACTCACACAGTTTCAACATTTTCAATGGAGAAAAATTTCATTTCACTCAATATAAAAACCAATTTAATGTGCTATAAGAACAATTTAACTTTAGAAATGTTTGACTAAGTGCTTTAAAAAATGTTGAGTTTAGGAATGCACTCAAATTCTGATTATTTTCTTTTTTTTTTTTTTGGTGTTTAAGATTTGTCCTATATTCGGGCCTCTCAAAGACGGCTGAAAATGTTTGAACATTAAACCTTTTAGTGTTTGTTTGCTGGAATTATCGCTTAGGTGTGAAGTGGTTGTTTTATTATATATTTCCAGTTTCTTTGTCAGTTCTTAGTACTAATTAGTCTAAAAGCAATTAATCTATGTGGTAGTAGTTGATTTCCACTATTACTAGTTTTTTTGCAGGCATTTTTCACCAAATTGATTTATTTAGCTGTGCTTCCATGATATCTCATGCAACTTAATCTATCTAACTGTGTAAAAATCTTGGTTAAGAAATTTTTTCCACTTATCATAGACCCTCAAAAAGCTGCTGCAGAAAATTGCTACCTTATGGATGTGATTGCATGCAATTTTTCATTATTGTAACTTGATTTCATGAATAACATGATAATTTTCTGCTTTGATGTTATTTTTGATAAAGGTCTTACATGATTGCCACAAGAAGCAGTTGTGATGTCATGGATGTTTGTCAGCTATGCATGATGTAATGACATGGTGGTCTGCCAGTCACCACAACCTTGAACACTAATTTCTGTAAAATAGTCTGGAGCACTATGACATTCAATAATTTAAATGTTTTTGTGGGTTTATTTTATGCCCAAAAAATAGAAGAAAATCTTTTTTGGTTCTTCTTTGAAACCTCAGCTTCCCATCATTTATTTCCACTGAACTTGTTTCACATTAGCGCATACTATTGCAAAGTTAGTTTGTAGAACAATATCTTGTAAACAAAACAATATAAGATGTCAAAATTTGGCACATGCAGAGAAGACACATTACAGGATGTTTCAGAATTGTCAAATTCAAGGAATAGAAATTATGTGCAGTGTAATTATGCATAAAAAATCAGTGAAAAGTTGCCACATTATACATGTTTGCATGTTAAAACTGCATGTGATTGTGGGTGCATAAAGCTTTGTTAAGATTATTTTAAAAACAGTTCAGAACATTTACATTTTATCATCATAAATCTTGATCACCTGACTTTTGAGCTACCTTATTTATTAACTTTCATGTTACTTTTCTTTTTTTTGAGAGTACAGTAATTAACATCAACAAAATTAAATTTAACAGAACTTAGTACCAAACATAGAAATACAAAATCTTGGTATTTGAGATATTCTTACTTCATTAGATAGTGATGATAATCCTATTGGAAATGAAATAGCTGGAATATTTGTTTCTTGGCTGATAGCAATAGCATCTAATGGGGTTGAAGTTAAAACAATTTCTTGATTTTTTGAAATTTTAGGCCAACCAAATAAAGCGACAACTTTTCTTCTGAAAAAAAAATATTTTCCCATTAAAAATAGTTTTATTTAAAATATATTAAATATGCTTAATAATACTTTATATAAAAGTATATTACTTTAAATTACTATACAAAATGTACAGAAATAATACATTACTTTGTTTTTTAACTGACAATTTCAACTCAATTACATTATATTAAACTATTTCTTAAAAAAGTTTTTAATATTAGACTAAAAACTATATATTATCACATAAATATTAAAAACATTTCACTTTTTAACCTGGCAAATTTATAAAAAATTATTCTGTACAATTTGTACAGAACAATAAATATTTTGCTATTTGGTAAATTAGGTTAATTTTTTTTAACTCAAATGTAGATACAAAGATCTATTCCAATTAATTAATCTGAGAGTTTTATAACAAAGATTGGTTTTATTTTGTATGCAATGATTTTTGGGGAAATTTTGTGTATGTTTCAGAGAAATTTTGGGTCCTGAAAATATTCTGCACCTCTTTTTGTAAGTTGCATTGCACTTGCATTACTTCTTTCTCCCTACTGAGAGCTTCACTTGGTTAGCCATATTGTGAGCAAAAAAATTAATAAAGCAGCCAAGAAGGCAAATTCTCTAACTTTTCATGACTTTTCCTGAATATTTATGAAAATCCCTGACTTTCCAGGTGTGTAGGAACCCTAAATATAGTTTTATTAAAAAATGTTGTATTAATATAAATATAAATGTTTCCTATATAAGCATTACCAAAAATAATTGGTAGCATATATTTATCTACATATATTCTATAAATTTTGGATATTCTACCAAAAGAATTCTACTGGAAAAATGTTAACTGAAGAGATGTTCTGCAGGGATGCTTATACTAATAACTAACTGAATTTTAACATTAAACAGGATAAGTGAATAGGACTATCGTTAATAGAAATTC
The DNA here is from genome assembly GCF_000671375.1 of Centruroides sculpturatus. Taxonomy (NCBI): domain Eukaryota; kingdom Metazoa; phylum Arthropoda; class Arachnida; order Scorpiones; family Buthidae; genus Centruroides; species Centruroides sculpturatus. The sequence continues at coordinate 400,988 of NW_019385121.1, read as the reverse complement.
TGGTTTTATTTACTGACATTTAAATGGCATGTTAAAAGAATTAAAAATTATATAACTTGAAGATTAATTTATTATAATTATTAATTAATGTCATAATTCATCCAGTATTGCTTCCCTGCTACTTTCTTTAACAACAGTTAGCATATAATAAAATGTGAAATACCAGCAATTTAAACTAATATATTGCAAAAATATAATAGTTAAAATGATTAACATTAAATGTTTTAAGCACTGGATAAGACTAATAATGATAACTGATAATGTAGAAAGATGGTTAAAAATACACCTTTTTCCTGAAAATGATAATAATTAAAACTCTGATTACAACAAACAAAATTATGCAAATGTAATTTTAATTTATGTTTTTGGACTTATTAATTTTGATAAAAATATAAAACAAATTTATATTATCATTAATTTTCCAAAGTTAAATTAATAAACATACTGTATACTGGATGAAAAGTATAAATATCACTCAGAAGGCCAGCAGAAATAACATGACTAATAACTGCAAGGAAAATAACACATCATCCCGAACTTACAGGGCATTATTTGAAATCTAATATTCATATATAAACATCCCAAAGCCTGATGTATTAATAATAAACCAAATAACAGCCTTAATTAATCAAGACTATTTTATGCTACAATTAATAATTAGAAATTAAGTAATTTGGTACTAGAGGTAGATGTTAGTTGCCATCTTTTGTTGAAATTAATAATTATAATAATTTAATATAATTTAGAATAGTGTGAAAGAAAAGAATCAGCCTGGAGCTGGAGTCAAATCCACAACCTCTGCTTACCATACAATGTGCTGGATGAGTGCCGTAGTGGAAGCGTGCACAGGCCGTGAATGTAGAAGTCATCCTCAGTCAGCATCATGCATACATGGGTAACTATGAATGATTATATCAAAGGTTTAAATGTGTCTGGAAGCAAAGAGTCCTCAGAGGTCCTGAGTAACTGGTGGCGTAACTGGTTAGTGCACTGTAAGATAAGCTGAGGTTGTGGGTTTGGTTCCTGCTTTGAGCTGATTCTTTTCTTCTAGACTATTCTAAATTGCATTAAATTATTACAATTATTAATTTCAACAAGAAATGGCACATAACATCTACCTCTAGTATCAAATTACTTAATTTATAATTATTAATGGTAGCATAAAATTGCCTCATTAATTAAGGCTGTCATTTAGTTTATGAAATTTATTATTATTTTTACATCCCAGTGTAACCATATGACCACTGACTGCTAATCAGATGTCATTTTTCATATTTCAAATTATAACATTCCATTTCTTGTTCCATTTTCAAATCCATTCTTTTAATCTGAAGGTGGTTGTTTAAGACTATTGAAAATATTTGTTTTCCTTTCACTTTTTGATCTATGAGCTGGATTTTTGGTTTTGTGAGTGACATTTATACTTTTGATAAGTTTCATAAGGCAAATTAATATAAACATTTTACAACTTTTAACTAAATACTTGTTGTACTTTGGAATAATTAAATCTTGAAAAAATTGATGATTTATCCTTGAAAGAATTTTCACTGCTGTAATTTCACCATCAATTCCATTCATTGGAAAGAAAAGTCTTGAATAATCTGCATTGACTTTTAAATTGAAACTTTTTATAGTTTCAGTTTTCAAACCCTATAATGTAAATTGTAAAATTTATTTACTTTTTCATAATTGAATCTTTCTTAAATATGAAACAGATAGAATATAAAAAATCAATTAATAATTTATATTCAATGAAGATTACAGACAATTTTTAACTGCTGTTAAATCTTAAATAACACTAATTCTTATTACATACCATACAATAAGCAAATTTTCTAAATTAAATTCTCTATATTCATGTCCTAAATGTCAATACATAATTAATCATTAAATTAATTGTCAGGTAGAAAATTAATTTCTATTAGTATATTTTTGGTTTATAAGTAAAAACTTTTTTTTTTTTTTAGTAAAAATACTAAGAGGGCTTTTGTTTTTTACATCCATTGTGCATTTGGCTAGTCCGACAATGGGAACAACCTGGCGGTGATGGAAAAGTCCTGACATATCATAGACTCACTACCCACAAAAAAATTTCTGGGGTTGCACTAGAGTCACAAATATGTTCAAACTTCACAGATTTTACAGATGATTGTAAATTCATTTAGTCAAATATCCATATTTTACTTACTTTACAATCAAAATGCCTTAATATAGTCATTATTTCTTTATCAGGTAAATCCGAAATATTTTTTGTTGACTGTAACACTTCATTAATTTCTTTATGTTCTTTATCTGATAATGAAATGCAATCCTCTTCTAATTGCGATTTCTTTCTACATATATAAAATAAAATTGATCAAAAAAGCAAACTAAATAAGTAAGTAAAAAACAAAACAAGTTACATTTTCTCCAGATTATTTGATTTTNCGACAGGTTGCGTGCCACACATCAGTGTAAACAGACTAACATGGCAGAATTGCAGATGAGTTCCAGTGAGTGTGAGTTCTTTCACTGTTAAAATAGTATAAATTTGTAAAAATATTTGCAAGAACTTTGTTTCATCATAATTTCACAATTTCTGCGAATTCCCGGACAAAATTAATAGTTTACCCGGACTGTCCAGGTGAAAACACTACCAGCCACCAATGATCAATTTCTTATAATTCCTATGTTAAAGAAAGTCGATTGCTTGACCAATCAACAACAGGACTCTGTGTAATGGTGCTAAGATTCATTTCGCGTCATTAGACATTACAACATGAACTATTGGCGACTATTGAAATTATTCAAATTAAATTTCAATGCACATGCAGGTAAGATACTACTACTGGTTTTCAGTATGTGTCACAATTCAAATCAAATTAATTAATAAAAACCATGTTAATTGACATTTGCATAATATAAATGACATTCAATAATTCATATTTAAAGGTGCTTAACTCAAATTAAATAACAAAATTTTTAATACATTATATATTATATTATTGCTGTTTAATAAATAACTAAATTCTTACTGGAAGTATTATATAAATATAAAACAAACACCTTTCTCTATTCCGAAAACGTTTTTCAACGCATTAAAAGTGTGCTGGAATAGAGAAAGGTGTTTGTTTTATATTTATTGCTGTTTAATATAATATTTATTAATAGCTAGTTAATTAAAATAAAAAATAAAAAAATAATTCAGTATAAAAACCAGAGTTTAAAATCTCTGGTTTTTACACTGAAACTGAAACTAAAATTAAAATTGAAGCAATTGAAATATAATATTTTGGAAAGTGTGGATAAAGTACTTGCTGTCTTGATTGATTTGTAAAGTGTTAGTTTTGGTTTCAGTTGGCAGTGAGGAAACATTTTACTTTCAATATATATATATATATAAAATGGATATAGATGATGATATATTATATATTATAATATATAATATAATAATATTTGTAGGCATTTTTATGCATGAAATGCTGCTAAAAAAGGTAAAAGAAACTTTGTTTTGGGGGGTTGAGAATTAATCTATTTTACATTGTTTCTTATAGGAAAATTTGTTTTGGTTTGAGAATGAATTAAGTTCATAAAGTAAGGTTTGACTACATTTGTAAAATCATTATAATGTTCATTAGTAACACGAAATGTAAATGTAACAAGTTAATTCTTCATATAATTTTAATGACACCAAATTCAATATATCAGAAGATAGACCTTATTAAAATACAAACAAAAAAATGAATTTAAAATTATTACTTGTTATTTCTAATCCTGTTATTGTTTCTACTTCATCTTCAGTATCAACAACGGCAGTTTCTCCATTAATACTTGTTCTTTCTTTGCATTCATTTAAAGAATGCATTTTGAGTGGACCACCACCAGTTTTATTTTTGAGTGGCAATGTTCAGTGCCCGATTGATTAATTCTGTTTAGTATATATCAGATATAAAATTTAAAAATTATATTTACATATCTTTACTTTTACAAAAGCTTTTATAATCAGTTCATTTTTTCCTTACTTCATCTGCACTCTTTTTTACTTATCTCACAGCATTCACTTCAGAACAAATTTCATTCCAAGCATTTGCTTTTATGCTCAATGTTATTGTGGGACAATTTACTATCAATTATTTTTCTTCTCTGTGTCATCTGCACAACATTGTAATTTGGAAGATGAAAAATTCTTCTTCTCAGACATTACGCTTAACAATTTCTACCTCTTAAACTAAGCTCTGAATGTGTTGTTTTCAAAATGCAGAAAGCCTATTGGCTGCTTTAAATCTGAAATTGTCAAAAATATCATCATCCAGCACATTCTTGATACCAGGCACTTCAAAATTCTTGTAGGTGTTAAAACTTGGGATACAAGATGAATTGTGAATACAAGATACCAGAGATTGTACATTTCTCGTAAATTTATGCTATCAGAAAAATACTAGGTCATATTTTACAAGCCATTTGTGAATCTGGGCCAGAATTGCAGCTCACGGCTCAGCTCAGCACTAGTCCATATTCATGTTTTGTGTAATTCAAAGTAGTCTTGGTCCCATCACAGAATTATACTGTACATGCTTTGCTAGAAATTATTGCCATGATGTGGAGAATACAATCATTAATACAACAAAGCATTATTACAAAAACAAGTATAATATGCTATACACTAATTAATAATTAAACAAATTAACAATCAATCAATCAGTTAAATAACCAAATTCAAATTCGTTGGGAGGACTATCAGGAAAAACAAAAACCAAAGAAAAATAACAACACCCATATAAAAAAGCAGAAAAAAGTTAATATCACATCAGTCCAGCAGATAGTTTCCCAAAATCTGCAGGTACTGTAGTACATCACTATGCTAATAAGGAGAATCTAGCAGTCTCTAATTGTTTGCTGCTTGATGCACCATTCATATATCATTGAGTAAATGGTGCTAAAATTTTTCTAAGCACTAAATACCTTTATGGAAGAGTGTAATTTTTTTAAGTTAGCAGCATAGTGATCCTGGTCAAAACACTGCATGGGGTGCTTCTGGTACTGGGTTCAATTGTAGGCAAATTTTTTTTTAATATTTATATTTAAATTTAAATCTTATATGTTTAAATTGTTATATACAATTTTTAGGCCATTTTTTAAATATTTAAAACAAAATTTATTATTTAAAAAAATACAAAGAATTAAAAAATGCTTTCTAAAAATTTAAAAATTTACAACTGTTTTAAAGTAATTTGACAGCTTTAATGATTTAAATTCAATCAGTTTTACATTCCATTTTCACTAATTCTGAAATGTGTCCTCAGTTTGATTGTAAATTACAGATGGCTAACCATGTGTCCACAGTTTGATTGTAAATTAATCCTGTGTCCTCAGTTTGATTGTAAATCAAATGTGTCCTCAGTTGATTGTAAATTACAGATGGCTAGATAACCAAGCTGTTAAGCTTGGTTATCTAGCCATCAACACCACATGGTTACAATTTTGTAATGTTTTGATAAAATTTTTAACCCATCTATTTAAATAAACATTGCAAGACCGACAAAGAGGAGTACATTTCAATGGGATAAGTTTTAATTGGCAAGAGGAAATAACTTTTATTTTTTACAAAAATTTTGTCATATATTTGAAAATTTGTTTGACCACTCCATGAATCTATTATTAAGAAAAACTTTTCATTTTTATACGTGGCTATAATTGGGCTGCAATTTTCAAAAATTGTAGACCTATAAATTTACACTATCATTTGTTTGTCTGTCCTTCTTTGGTCTTGAGAACAGAGTTAGATAGATGAAAGTTGAAACCAGATATGGAAGGCTTAGGGGCAGGAAGTCCTGATTAATTGTATACAGATTTGGCTTGGACCAGAAGTCTTGTTATTTCAATTCAAAAATTTTCTCCAGAACAGAGTTATATAGATGACTGGCATGACTCCATTGTTAACAGGAAAAGTATGATGTACAGGGCAAGACACTTAAATATGAGAGATTAGTGATGAAAGTTGCACCCTGGCATTCTGATGTCACAATAAATAATTGTTTGTATTAATTCATTTTTTAATTCTTTCAATTAAATTATCAAGATTTATTTTTCTATTTATCACTATCTTGTATGCACATTTGTCTTTTTGATTTTTTGAAATTGCCATATTTACTCGTGTATAAGATGAGGTTTTCATTCATTTTTCACTGCTTCAAAAACTTAGGTTGTCTTATACACGTGAGCAAAGGATTCTTTGTGTTTTTTGCAATAATTTCTGTGAACCATGTATAGTTCATATTGCCATTATAAATTTACAGACTATTTATTGTAAGTTGGCACCTACTGTAAATAAATTAAGACACACCCCGCTTTGTTTATATTTTTTAATCCTACATCCATCAATTATCTGGGAAAAATGAGATGCAATGCAGTTTTGCATTGCATCTCATTTTTCCCAGATAATAGTTCCCTGTTACTTATAGAATCATTAATGAAATACAGGCCACTTAGCAATAATCATAAATGTAGTTATTTCATATATGTTAAATTGTTATTTTTAATGAATATTTGCACATTCTGAATCATTAAAAATAAATTTTTTTCGGTGATGCTCATTATAGCGTTTTGGTTTTGTTTTCCATTCATCATGTATTAAGGCAAACATGGTTGTTTGCCTTAATAGGTGCATTTGATAATATTTTATTTATGATTAAACAAGATAGATTTATTAATACAATTCTAATTTTTTCTTTATTTTGATCTTTAAAGTCACACCTTGTCCTATATATGAGTAAATACGGTATATTTACATATAAATGATGATATTGCACTTTTTTTTTATAAATGAAGCATTTCTTTCTATGAGAATAAATGCTTATTATAGTATGTTTTTTTAGTTAATAGATATTTTGTAATAGAACTGTAGAGTATGCCTTAACAACTAGAAACTGCTTTAATAGAAAATAAAAAAGAAAAAACATTTATTTTTTATTTTTTTTATACTTCATTAAAGCAGTTTCTACTTGTTAACATTTTAGTTGTTTTGAGCTTATAAGTTATGTTGTAATAATTGTATTTTTGTTTTGAAAACATATTTAAAGATTTCTGTAGTTAATATTTATCTTATATTCTTAATAGTGAATTATTTTAATAATTTTTCTTTGAATTTTACAATGAGTACCACAAATATTAAAGATATATAAATAATTATATTTAAAACTGTTTTGAGTAACTCTCCTTGACTTATTTAATTATCATTTTTTTGTTATTAATTAACAGTGATGACTATTTTTTAATATAGATAAACTGTTAACTTTTTAAATGTTTTGTAATGTGCATTTTTCATAAAAACATGAATTTATTTTTAAAAGAAGTTTTTCATTTTTTATCACTATTTTGCTGAAAATTAATACTTATTCAAATAATAAATATATAATGAATAATATATTTATTCATTAATTAGATGACACTTATTACTGTGTGGTTTTACTACAAAATATACTATATTTTAGTTATTATTTCAATAAATGATTTATTTAGTTTAAATTTAACTTCTAGTTGTAAAGTTAGAAAGCATATCAATGTGAATCTTGCTAAAAAATAGTTATTTTTGTATGTTAAAAATACAGCATAAATATTTCCTAATTTATTGTTGAAAGTTAATAAGTTAAATGTTTAAATATAATATGGCTTCTATTTTTTTATAGATTAATTTTTATAGATTATATATATTTCATTTTTTATTTATTATATTGCTACATTTATCTTTATTTCCATTTTCTGTTCCAAACTCTTAAATTGTTAATTTAAAAAGTAATAATTATTATTATAGTTATTTTCTTAGAGATTAATTGGACAAATTTTGAATAAATGTTTTTGAAAATTGTCTAATATATTACTTAGTTAATAATTGCTACTTGATTTGTTTTTAATTAAAATGCATTAGAAATAATTAGCTTAAATTAATTAATTCCATTGTTGTATAAGTAGCCTATACTCAATGCTGTCTTCTGTAACATCTAAAAGGTTGAAGTTTGCAAGAACTTGAAACTTTGGCATATTTCCTAGAATGCATAGGAAAGAAATACTTTAGTAAATAGTTTTAAAAGTTATTTAAAAAGAAAAATGTGATATTTTGAGTGTTTGGTAAAATGCCAATAAAATAATCAATAGATATAATTATTTAGCAGATGAAGCAATTTTTGTAAATTTTAACAGGATAATTTTGTTATTTAATATTCATGAATATGCAAGAATATAAATTAAATCTGATGGATTTATGATTTACATTAGATTTAAAATGGTTAACCTTATGAAGTCTTTTTTATATGAAACTTCTTATTCTTTACTAAAAAATTTTTAATTTTAATGCTGCTAGGAATGACATTTAAATATTTTTAAGAGTACAAATTCAGTACTAATTTTATTCAGATGTTTTGAGGAAATATCTTTCAAATTTTTAGATATCACTGAAGACAATTCTGAGAAAAGTTCTTTAAAAGTTATCATACTTTGCAAATTATTGTAATATTTTATAAAAATATGTTTAGTTTATTTAGGAGATTATATTATATTAAGTCTCAATTTGCATTTAAAAGTGGCATGATTAATGATGCCATAATTGCCTTTAGAAACCTGCCCAATGTCTATAATTTTCTTATTTAAAATAATTTCTTAATCTAGATTATTAGGTATTCATTGGAGTCAAGAAGTTTTTGAAAATATACAACACCATTTATCAAAAATATCTAGAACATCAGAGATATCTGAAATGATTGATAGTATCTTACATCTAGCATATACCACTGATCCATTATTAACTAAAGCATGCTGTGGAGTTCTGCAAACATTAGTAAAAGGTTCTGCATCATCATTGCCTGAAAACATATTGAAAAGATGCTATGAAGTCTGTGTTCTTAAATTAAGTGACAGTAACGTAGATGTGCAAGAAGAATTTAGTAATTTTTTTATGTATTTGCCNATTTGTTATTTTTACTTCTTAACTTGAACATTTGGTATTTTGTATTTGAGAACAATGAACACAGGTTAGTCATTTGTTTTATTAACAAATTAAATAAGAAAAGAGCTTGCCTTGCTGCAGCGGCCAACAGTAAACAATGATAGATGCAGGATCGGTATTGTCACATGTGTGCTTTCTTCTTTATTATTAACTATATTCGAAGATAGGGATTGATTCTTTAAATTATTTAATTTATTAATTTGCTTTTAAATGAAATAACCCAGTGTTATGCATATGTAATTTTGCTTATGAATATATATATTTTTAATGCATTATGTATACATTTATTTATTATAACAATGGAAAACTCGTATAATCAATTTAAAGAGGTGTTAATTTTGACATACATATACACTTATTGTTCTTTGGGCTTCTTTTGAAAATAATTTATTTAATAACCTTCAAAAATTTTTGTAGCACACCAGTTGAAAACACTACTGTAGTATATACTACAGTTACTGTAAATTGCTTAAATAAGTTATGAATAAAGCATTTGCAGTTTTTTACTTTTTTGACCTTTTCCACTCTGCAGGTATTAAGACATGTATCTAAGAAAGCCTAATTACTATCTATTACAGACTCAGCCAAGCCCACTATAGCAATGGCCAAATGTGCCAAACATCTTTGACATCCAGAAGGAAGTATGGAAAGTTTTTGTTTTCCATTTTTGCTTCCAAAAATAAGCCACAGCCAAATGTAAGCTGCAACCCAACTTTAGATTCTTAAAATTCGTAAAAAAAATGCAGCTTATTTTCATGTAAATACAGTATATTGTTACATAACTGTCTAATTAGAAATATAATGCTATGTTGATTTAGTTCAAAAATCTTTGAACTTTGTGTAATCAGTAATCAGTTCTCAAATTTAAAGATGTTTTAATTAAATACTAAATAAAAAATCTTTTAAAAATTATATGTGCATAACACTTGGTTATTTCATTTAAAATAAAATTTCTTTTAAATCAAAAATGTATCTATAATTGTCCATATTTAGTTCAAATTATTTTAACTTAGAAATAGCAAGACATTGGGCAGGTTTCTAAAGGCAATTATCATGCCACTTTTAAATGCAAATTAAGACTTAAGGGTAATTGATTTTCTTATGTAAATGAAAATTATTAATTAAAATAACTATTGTTGTAATGTGATGCTATTTTAAGGGATAAAAATACTGTTTTATTTAATTCACAAAAAATAATAGACAAAAAGAATTAGGTTAAGCGGCATGTAATATGATGATAGAATGTTTACAAAACTTTAAATCATGTGATTTTTTCTGCGTAAATTTTTGCTGCAGAAATTTAATTATAGGTTTGAGTGTGCTGTAAGATAAAAAATGTTGAAAAACACAATGTTAAAGCATAGAATTAGTTACCATATTTTGCTGTATATTCTGACAAAGTACTTTGTTTCACTGTGGGTATACTCAGAGTCACAGGTGTTAGTGGTATGCTCAGCATTACTAGTACTGTATGTTCCCATTCAGAAGAAGATTCTTCATTATTCTTATAATCTTTGTCATCTGAATAATTTTCCCACAAAGTATTGTCTTCACTTCCAATCAAGGCATTGCTGATTCAGCATTTCTTGAATGACCTAATGACTATGGATTCATTCACTTGATCCCATGTGGCCTTGAAGGTGTCAGCATTTCATGTGCATTTTCTAGGCAATCTCATACTGCTTGTCACATTGGCTTTGAATGGTTTGTTGATACTAATGTTGAGTGTCTACAACACTAATGCCATTCCTTGGATCACTATCAGTTTGGCTTTTTGCTTCCTAATTTCACTTTTTACCTCATCAATAAAGTGCTGTCTGAAAGCATCTAACATAAGCATTGATGGAAACCAAAGAATTCCAGAATGTCATCCAAACTGTCCACAGCCAATTCGCCATCAGTTGTTCTGTCATCCATTCATCCATCTCTTCTCTTATGCTCAAATGTTGAAATGTTGACCCCTGATGGGAATCTGTTTCTGTCTTTTTCCTTTGGTACATTATTCCTCTTGAAGATAAGGATATAGCTTCTGTCTGTATACTTTCATAACTGGCATAACTGTTATCCAGTGTTTCTCATAATGAGTAGTTTTCAATGTGATTTGTTTTTTTGCCAGTGTAATTTATCATATAAGTTCTTGGATGCTGAACCAAATTGGAATCTCATTGGCATCACTGATCTGTCTAACCAAAAGGATCCCCTTCTTGGAGATTAATTATGTATCTCTGGAAATTCATGAACTTATTCTGAAAGTCTACTAGAAGTTTCTGTGTAATGAAAATGAATTGTCCTTGTGATAATCCTTGTTTCTTCATGAATATGTCTACCCAACTTCTGCTTGTTAGCAACTTCAAATGCTTTAAGGCTAATTCTGATACTTTTCATACACAAATCCAAATGTTTACCAAATGTACTCTATCACTTCTTTCTCCAGTTCTGGAAGAAGGCCCTTTTTTGGGCAATGAAAAACTTGATGATTTGGTTTAGATTTTAGTAGTGCCAGCTTTGGATTTGTTGACAATCAAATTGTCATACAGCTGCCCTATTCCTGATTTTCTACACAGCAAAGATGACTTTTTACTAATGTTGCAACGAATAGTATATTTGGCCTAAGGCCGAATACCAAATATTCAACCAGGAGCATGGCCAAATAGCCAAATATTTGGCCAAACTATTCGGCTTGATTAACGCACATACGAAAATTGCCGCACAAACCTCATTATGGCAAGGACCCTGCTCTCTATTGGCCCGCTGTCACTATGCTTTGCCAAACGCATTAATTCTTGACAGTTGTAGTGGACAGACAAGAGCATCATGGCAGTATGCGATAAATGATGATATCAAATGTGAATAACAATGAAATGACCTACATGTGTAAATAACGGAAAAAGAACAGAGAAGGACCGCGAAGTGAAAATGTGAAAATAAATATGAAATTGAGTTGATAACATAATCGAACAAGTCGAAGCAGCTTATTGGCACAAAATTTGCAGCTGTCAATGCCAAACAATTGTTGTCATAGACTTCAGAAAGCTAAATGCTTGTAATGAAAGTCACTTAGCGTGCACGGGCGAAAGCCTGGGATCGTTCAGGCTACCAAGCTGTCTCGAATCTGTGAAATCATAACTGTGACATACACCGACGTCCTATTTGTCGCTTTTCTCTGTTATCACCAGGCTATGAGTCACGTAATTATAAAATGGAAAAACTACGACGGAAAAGTGATGAATCGAAAATATCATGAGCGCGTATTATGATGTATGCATAGGCATATGTGGACTACAGAGATGGAGGAAAGAGAAAGGAAAGAGCAAAGATGTGCACTTAAAAAGGATAGGCAGGGTCAGACCCTCACATGTGTGTGATGATTCTCGAATGAATAGGTGTGTACATGTGCTGATCTTTGTAATTATAAATTGTGAATACACGTGACTAATATTATTATTTTTTTAAATTTCTGGCATGTTATAAGTTATAAATAAATATAAACAAACAACACTAACCTGACAACATTAAATCTAAATACCAAAATGATTAATTTACTGTGTTTTTGTTATTTCTTACTCCTGTCTTTAGGTATTCGGTATTCGGCCAAATAGCGAAAAATAGGCCAAATAGGTCGAATACTGAATAGTAACTGAATATTCGTTATATCACTACTTTTTACTTGTATTTAGCTGTGTAAAAACATGCTTATGTTTGTCTTCTGCTAAATTCAGCATGTCAAATCACACAAACAAAAAGAAAAGACAAAAGCATCAATGAAATTAGCATGTGAAAAGTTGCATTTGATGGTGAAATTATGTCTGGGCTACAGAAGCATGCAAAAGTACAGTGGGTGATCGGTTAACGAACATAATCTGTTCCAAGACTTTGCTCATTATCTGAATTGTTCATTAATTAATTAACCGATTATCAATTTACCATAGGTTTTTATGGGAATTTGATTAATTCATTCTGGAGACTGGAGACCAGAAAATATAAAAAAATATATACTTTCTTACTACAGTATGTTTATTTATATGTAATAATAAAAATACATATATACACATTTTTCCATTTTTATTAGTCAATTAACCGATTAGCAATTTAACAGAAGTTGGTATTGCTGTCAAATAGCTAAAATACACCTTTAATCTTTAAGAAAATATAAAAAAATATACATAAAAGATGATAATCTTCACTACTATTATCATCATCAATTTTGCAGGCCATAGAAGCTGTCATGTTCAAGGTAGCATTCTATCACCAAAATAATTGAGAGAACTAATCACTCACTACATCAAATTTAAATGATTTAAAGCTTTTTTTGAATCAAAACCAATCTTACAGAGAACAATATACATAAAATTAAANTTGCAGTATGTTTATTTATATGTAATAATAAAAATACATATATACACATTTTTCCATTTTTATTAGTCATATTTTTTTCCATTTGTGGGGGTTAAAGAATCTGTTTAATGTCAATTGCCTTTCTCTCTTCTTTAAGATTTTTCAGAAGTAATTAATAGCATTGTAATTGTAGAGATCCCTAAGCCTGTTAACCTCAACCTGGTTTGGATGCCATTCTGAGAACATCGTTCTGACATCATCCCACTTCTTCAAAAAAATGTTTAATAGCAGATATCGACATTAATTCTCTTTTTCAGAAGAAAAGATATCTCTCCGAGTTTTTGGTGTTCTTCATTTAAGAGTTCTTGGCATTCTTTTGTCGTCAGATCTGTTTCAGATTCCATTATGAGCTCTTCAATGTTCTTTATTTTTCAGTTGTGTTTTGTTACTCCTTAAGCTTCTTGAGTCTTCTTGATAATATAGTATCTTTCTTAGATAAGATTGAACTGCAGCCTACTGTAGACATGTTCAAGCCATACTGCCCAGCAACAACAGACATCAGACATCTACCCACTCTCTACCTTTGCTATTATACTCTCACCTTTCAAAAAGAAAAACAGATGCAAAACTTAACGAGTGCCTACCCGACAGTCTTGCGAATACATAAAAGAATTGTTTTGTCAGAAAAATAAAAGGCTGGAATTACAAGGGAGAGTTTCAAAGTTTGAAGGAATACTATTCGATCAGTATATACTGGGTTGAGCGTTGATGTCGACATCTCCTGCACTTCAAAAAGTTTCGAATTGTTGCCTGAAGACAAGGGAAGACAATCAGTGTTCATTATTTTACGTCACTTCTTGTGTTTGTTCTGTAAGGTGTTTGTTATCCAAACATAAAAATCTTTCGCAAAAGTGTTTGTTATCAATTTGTTTGTTAACTGATCATCCACTGTACATCATATTCAAGTGTAACTTACAATAGACCAAAAACTATTTTTTTCAGAAGCATGATTTAAAAACTAAAGTGCAGCTTATTTTTGTATAAATATCGTAAAAATAAGGTTTAAAAATATTTTAAATTCAATGAAAAATCAAATAAAATAAGATATTTTTATTTGATTGTATTACATGATTAGTATTTTATATTTATTTGAAATTTTGTTATATCAAAATAGATGTTTCTTTAAAAATTAAGACGTAGTCGCTTCCAAAAATTCTTGGGTGATCATCATATTTCTTTTAAATGTTCCTTAGTAAAAACTTCAGATGACCCGACCTTCCTTTTTAGGCTACGTGGCCGTCCTGGAAAAAGTTCCTTAAAACATAGAAAAAACCAATTAAAAAGTAATAATTTTTTTAAAATTGGATTTGATGATCTTATGACGTCTTTCTTATTTCATCCTTCTCCATTCGGGAGTTTCTTTATATCTACTGGAAATTTGCGCTGTTTAACGTAGATTATCTTCTATCCTCCCTCTGCCAGTGAATTATTATTAAATTTTAAGTTTTAAATTTTTGCTGGATGATAAAATTTTCTTTAAAAATTAAGACATAGTCGCTTCCAAAAATTCTTGGGTGATCATCATATTTCTTTTAACTAAGGAACATTTAAAAGAAATATGATGATCACCCAAGAATTTTTGGAAGCGACTACGTCTTAATTTTTAAAGAAAATTTTATTATTCAGTGAAAATTTAAAACTTAAAATAGATGTTTATTAAACATTATTAAAAATAACGAAAGTCTTGCATAAATGAAAAAATAAATATACATTTTTGTTTTCATTGTTAAAATTACATTTTCAGTTTTATATAATGATAATTTTGTGTTATAAATAAAATCATTACAAAAAATTAAATATGTATAAAAGAAAATTAAAACATTTCAAGTAACTTACATGATACTTTATGAAAATATGATATTTAATATAAATCAAAATTGAGTTTTAAAATAAATGGCAAATTTTCATTAAATTTATGTATTTTTTATCTTATTATAATAATCTTTAAGAATGCAGTAAAGATTTAATTAAGAGAAAAAACATTTATTTAAATTATCCAAAAGCATCATATATATTCTGAATTTGTTAATTTATATTTTGAAGGTGAACAATATGCTAATTTTTATTTTTATTTAGCAAAATAAATCTTTTAAAGATTGGTCTTGTGATTGTAAGAAGAAATCTGATGATAAAAATTTATATTTATCAAGAAGAAAAAATATTCTCAAGACCAATTAAATTCAGAAAAAGTTTTAATTCAATTAAATATACTAAAAATGTTTTACTATAAAAGTACTTTCCCTTTATTTTCAGATATGAATAAACAGTTATATGTTTCTCTTGTGCCATTAGACTCAAGTTATTGCCAAATAAATAATAGTACAGATCACAACAAAGATAGTAATCATTGTTCATCAGACTCTTCGTTTTGTAAGAATAATTTTTGTTTTTTTTTCTAATTATTTGATTACCTTGTAAGAGGTTTTCAAAAATTTTTTATAATGTTATTTAATAGATTAACATTTTTGTTTTTAGAGATATATAATTTTTTTCTCATGGAATTCAGAATGAATTTTTTCACATACTATACAATATGTTAATTTGAAATAAAATTTAAATATTAAGATCCAATGAAAATTATATTTAATTAAATTTATTTTTATAGACATTTGAAAGTTTAATTATAATGCATAGTTTTATCATTAAAACGTTTAAGAAACTAAATCATAAATCTTGTATAAATCATATTATAAAATTATTGTAAATTTGTAATAGTATAAATTTGCAAATTCTTCATAACATAATGTTATGTTAACGTTAAATCTGAAATAATATTAGAAACAAAAGACATGAAAAGTTATCATTGTCATATATTATTAATTAATTATATAATATTACTTCAGAAATGTGGATTTATTAATTTCAAAATTGCTTAAAAATAAACTAAANAAAATTAAGACATAGTCGCTTCCAAAAATTCTTGGGTGATCATCATATTTCTTTTAACTAAGGAACATTTAAAAGAAATATGATGATCACCCAAGAATTTTTGGAAGCGACTACGTCTTAATTTTTAAAGAAAATTTTATTATTCAGTGAAAATTTAAAACTTAAAATAGATGTTTATTAAACATTATTAAAAATAACGAAAGTCTTGCATAAATGAAAAAATAAATATACATTTTTGTTTTCATTGTTAAAATTACATTTTCAGTTTTATATAATGATAATTTTGTGTTATAAATAAAATCATTACAAAAAATTAAATATGTATAAAAGAAAATTAAAACATTTCAAGTAACTTACATGATACTTTATGAAAATATGATATTTAATATAAATCAAAATTGAGTTTTAAAATAAATGGCAAATTTTCATTAAATTTATGTATTTTTTATCTTATTATAATAATCTTTAAGAATGCAGTAAAGATTTAATTAAGAGAAAAAACATTTATTTAAATTATCCAAAAGCATCATATATATTCTGAATTTGTTAATTTATATTTTGAAGGTGAACAATATGCTAATTTTTATTTTTATTTAGCAAAATAAATCTTTTAAAGATTGGTCTTGTGATTGTAAGAAGAAATCTGATGATAAAAATTTATATTTATCAAGAAGAAAAAATATTCTCAAGACCAATTAAATTCAGAAAAAGTTTTAATTCAATTAAATATACTAAAAATGTTTTACTATAAAAGTACTTTCCCTTTATTTTCAGATATGAATAAACAGTTATATGTTTCTCTTGTGCCATTAGACTCAAGTTATTGCCAAATAAATAATAGTACAGATCACAACAAAGATAGTAATCATTGTTCATCAGACTCTTCGTTTTGTAAGAATAATTTTTGTTTTTTTTTCTAATTATTTGATTACCTTGTAAGAGGTTTTCAAAAATTTTTTATAATGTTATTTAATAGATTAACATTTTTGTTTTTAGAGATATATAATTTTTTTCTCATGGAATTCAGAATGAATTTTTTCACATACTATACAATATGTTAATTTGAAATAAAATTTAAATATTAAGATCCAATGAAAATTATATTTAATTAAATTTATTTTTATAGACATTTGAAAGTTTAATTATAATGCATAGTTTTATCATTAAAACGTTTAAGAAACTAAATCATAAATCTTGTATAAATCATATTATAAAATTATTGTAAATTTGTAATAGTATAAATTTGCAAATTCTTCATAACATAATGTTATGTTAACGTTAAATCTGAAATAATATTAGAAACAAAAGACATGAAAAGTTATCATTGTCATATATTATTAATTAATTATATAATATTACTTCAGAAATGTGGATTTATTAATTTCAAAATTGCTTAAAAATAAACTAAAAATAATGTCCACTTTTTGATCAAATATAGAAGTAATGTTTATATATAGAAATGTTTTTATAATAGACTTGTTTTTAGAACAATATACAGTGGAAACTGTTTTTTTTTTGTAACAATCATTAGTACACAATCATTGTAACAATTGATCATCTTTACATAATGAGCATTTTTTTCATTGGTATCTATGACAAATGTCAGGTAATTGAATAAAATCATAATGTGTTTTTTAATGTGTATGCTATCTTTAAACACACTAATTCTTGAAATTCATTCCTCTGTTGTGTTCAGATCAATTTTGAATAATTCACAAAAAGTATCAAAGTTAAAAATAAAATAAAATTAATTGTATTCAAATGAAGGCGTTATTTCAATACAGTATTTATTTTATTTTACGATCAGAATATACTATAATTATTTTTACCTACTGTTTTGTTGAATTTTTATCTATTTTTATGCATGGCAGTAGGCATTGTTGAAAATTTTAATTTCAATTATAAAAATATTTTTAAATCTTTGTTTGAAATTATCTTACAAAAGATTTTCAGGTATCTAAAATTTATTTATGTTAATGATGAAATAAAACTGTTTTAATTTAGAAAATAAAATGTGAAAGCTGTTAAGTTTAAAAAAAAACTCAAAAGAAGCATTGTTGTTAATGAATGTAAGTAGATTCCAAATTCAAAATATTTTAGACATACAGATTGTTTCACATATTTTGGCCAAGTGATGTGCAGTACTTGGTTGAAGCTCTAGAAGTTTTAAAAAGCTCAAGAATTCCTTTTTGGTAATGCATAGTGATCTTGCCAAAGATTTGTCAACAATCCATTCCCTTTACTAAGTAAATAAACTGGTATTGTGCATTTTTATAGCCCAACCAAGATTTGTGAAATGAGCTGTAGAAAAGTTTGTACAGTAAAATCTGTAAAAGCTAGAACTTGATGGCACTATCTTGATTTTTCATGTCTCAGAGGTTTTTCTACTACTGACAGTATATAGTCTTACCACTTTTCTATTATTGCCTATACAAATTCTCAGAAAATGTTTTTTATATCAGGGATGCACAACCTTTTTTGAAGAAGGGCCAAATTAGGATTAAGTTTATTGACTGGGGGCCGGACCTCCAAGTGAATAATGCGATGTCTGATGCAATTTGCGAGATTCTTTGTTGTATCGTCATGTGATTAAGACTGATTGTTTGAAAACACTGTCTTCTCAGGACACATCTCACTTGCGATGATAAGACACTTTTTTATCATATCGCCATCTGTGAAAGGTTTCCCATTCTTGGCTATTAAAGCAGATATTTCTAGGCTGGCTTCAACAGCCGCATCCAATTCTCCAGATTGTTTCTTGAACACATTTTGTTGGCTGATTAGTGATCGTCGTAACGATTCGATTTTCCGTTTGCGTTCCGTACCTTGCAGAAGGAAATCCTTGTGTTGGCTTTCATGATGTCGCTTCAGGTTGAATTCTTTTGGCACTGCTATTGTTCCATTGCACAAAAGGCAAATAATGCTGTTGTTCTGTTGCACAAAACAGTACTTGTTAGTCCACACTTCCACTTCTTGAAACTGATGATTCTCGCGATTGACCTTGCGTTTAATGCCCGGCGCCATACTGTTCACTCTGCAAAACAATGTCTCATTGTGCCGAAAATTCTGAGGCCCGCAACAAATCATGTTTGAGATAAGGCAAGCTAGACTACCACGTGCTTTGTTCTGTATCCACTCTGACCAAAGACTAAAGAGGCGGGGACAGAAGACTATTACGCACACGTGGCCAGGCAGGTCTTAATTCGTTCGACCCCTGTCCGGGCGTCTCCACCATTTCTCAGAATTTGTGAGTCAGATCGTCAACATGCCAGGTGCAGGACACTAATCCATCATAAATGTGGTTACCATTCTTACCTAAATTATATTTATGGCCCGTCAGTTTTACCCCCGTGTTCAGAAATGAATCAAAAGTGATTAACACAGTGCAGTGGAAAATCTGAATATTTTAAATATAATTATTAAAATTGCGATATCTCGTTTCAAATTGGCGCTAGAATCAATCTGTTTTTTTTTTTTTTTTTGTCCTAAATATATCACAGTTTACGACTGTTAAATTTCAAATAAAATAAAAATTAAAAATAATAATTTAATTTTAAATTTACGAAAAAAAGAATGTAAAAATAAAAGTAAATAAAAAGTTCCAATTAATTTACTACTTAAATAACCTAAATATATCTGTTTTCTTTCAAACAAAAAAAACCGCAGCTTTCTAGCTACACGGAATCATTTTACAACCCTCTTTGTTGACAAGTTTATGGCTTGACGCGGTTTGTAATAATTATTAAATCCAAAATATTTTAATGCAAATGGCTTCCTTTTAGTCGTAATGACTCTATTCCAACTACAGTATTAATTTTCTTGGTCCAACTTAATAATAATAAATTTGATGTGAAAAATTTTTTTTCTATTCTTTGTCTATGGAGAGATATTGTTGTAAATTATTGGTTTTATAGCTTTTTGTACATTCCTTTTTGAACTCTGGTTAGTTTTTTTCTAGTTTGAATGACATTAGGTTGACGAATAAGCGTCTTTTCAGAAAAGATTGATTCAAATTCGACTATACCAATCAGAATCTAGAATGTAAACAAATGCTAAAAAATCGTTATTTTCATGGTTTTTCAGCGCTATTTTCACTTATTTTTGTTATTTGACGCTATTTAGACGAATAGGCAAGTTTTCCGAAGCATAAAATTGAAGATTTCCCGCCAAAATAGAAACTTCCCGATAACATCGGAAATGACGTTCTAACATCATTTTAAAATATTCGATATCTAAAGCAGAAAGTGTTAGCTAAAAATAGACTTATTTATAGAACAATCCCCCATTTCTCACCTCAGGGAAAGTCATAAAACAGTTGGGTGCTAATGACTTTGTGAAAGGGAAAAAGTTCTACACTTAGAAACTTCGAAAGAAGGGATTTGGCCTGTACCGTCCGCGGGCCGCATAAACATTGATAGGGGGCTGTATGTGGCCCGCGGGCCGCAGGTTGTGCACCCCTGTTTATACTTTTATAGAATTTAATGAAAAATAAGTTATTTTTATGATTTACATGTGTTTATTCAAAACACACTTATTAGAGATGTCTGATAAATATAACCAACTCAATAGTTACTTTCAATATCAAACAAACAAATATCAAATTAAGGCTAAATAATTACTAAGTAATTTGGCAGGAATAAGTAGTAACAAGAGATGACGGTCTAACTACCTCCTTAGTAATTATTTAGCCTTGATAGCCTGGTAAAGAAATTTGGCTATTTGTTTTATATTTGAAGTAATTTTTTGGTTGGTTATATTTATTATATATATATATCATACTAAGGTTAAAGCCATGGAGGGTTATTAAAAACAAAGTAGTCAAAATGGAAATGGATATAAACCAAGGTAATACAGTCTGAATTGCCTCAGAAGGCATAATGTACATCACATTTAAAGTCACCTCATCATATTTAAATAAAATTTCAGAGAAACACACATTGAAAATCTTCTTTATGTAATTTTAGAAGAAATGAATAATTTCCTCTCAGACTTCCATAAAATTATGACTGTAGAAAGTAACATTACTGTAGATTTACTCGGCCATTGAGTGAAAGTTTGAAGAAACAGGCTAATTCTAATTTACATTTTATACGGAGAGTGAAAATGTCTTTTTCATTCTAGTACATACAATATACTTCGTCAAATTATATAAACAAACAAACCTAAAACTGTATACATTCCGACATTCTGATAACTTGTTTTCCATGGAGGGTTATGGGTGCTAAGTCATTTTCAGTCAGTGCTGTGTATGACCAATATGGTTATATCATAATTAATTTATCTAGAAGCAAAGATCAGATAGAGATATTGGTAGTGTAGTTGGCAATATATCTGCATGGTAAGCAGGATTTGTGGATTTGAGTCTCATTTGGGACCAATCTTTTCTTCCAGAATATTGTAAAATGAAATTTAATTTATTTATTTATAATTATTAAATTTAACAAGAGATTGCAGCCTAACTTCCTACTTTCTGGCAAATTATTTAGTAATTATTTAGCCTTAATAGCCCAATAAAGAAATCTGGCTGTTCATTTGATATTAGAGATGTCTTTATATATTGTAAAGATTTTACTTAAAAGTAATAGGCAAAGTTCAGTTTTTAATGAAACAATCTAATGTCATTTGCGTACTTGTTTCTTAATAACTCCATTAAAATTTAAATTTCTAAGTCTTACAAAAAAATTCTTGGTCTCTTTAGCTTTTTCCACATTCATTCAGTTCTTAAAGTTGAAAACTTGTATTTGATTTAAAAGCTTAGACTACTCTAATATCATCATCCTCTTCAATAGCAAGGTTCTGGCCAAAGTTTTCAAGTTGAAAATGTGAACATCGGACATTCAGCACCGCCTTCCTTGTAAACCTAGAAGTTTGACAATGCCATTGGAACATCAGTGGAATCATGCTTGACGTTCCAAAGGCATTGTCAAACTTCTAGGCTTACAGGAAGGCAGCATTAAACATTTGACATTTACATTTTTGCATTGAAAACTTTTGCTGCAACCTTGCTATTGTTGTCATCTTTAGTTTGCAAGTCCATAATTTTGTGAAAATCTATATCAGGTATGTCAAACTCATTTAAACAACAGGCCATTAATGCAACTGGTAAAATTCATGCAGGCCACATCACATTTACAAGTTTTCTTAAAATTATAATTTGAAGTGAGAATGCAGGAATATAGATAGGGCAATTAAAACACATTCTATAATTCAGTGAATTCAACTCAACAATATATAGTTGCTATAATATTGCTTTTATTTAAACATTTATTTTATTTAATGTACATATTTAAACAACTAAAATTAATTGTTTTCACTGGAAACTTGCCAGTGCTATCTTCTTCCTCCTAGTTTTCCAATATCTGTATTCAAAGACTGAGAACAATCTTCATTATGGCAGATAGATGTTTATCAGTTAATCTTGAGCTGTAAGTGGTTTTATTTAATTTCAGAGCATCTTGGCTGTGGACCATGAAAAATCACACCGGGGTCAGCCAGTTTGACACCACTGGTCTATATCCTCAATTTCTCTAGAAAAAAATATACAAACACAAAATAAAGAAAATTGAAAGACTGAGCCATTCAGTTTGCTTTCAAACTCCTCCTAGTGAAAAGGATTTATTTTGTGATAGATGGCACTGCAGTGATCTAAAAATACAGAAAACATGTGTTTACAGCTTTTGCTTACACTTTCTCATATTTAAGTTGCAAAAGCACAATTTCTTTCAATCTGTTCTTATCTCACAGGTTTTGGCAAATTGCAATTCAACATTTGTTAAGCTAATTTAATTGTTTTACTAAGAAAATTTGAACTTTCATCCTCTGAAAGATTTTTGCCTTACTCAGGGTCCAGCTTTTTCAGGTTTTACTGTATCTAAATTTAATAATAATAATTTTTCAGGATAAAAATGATTATTTAAAACAATGGCAAATTCAGAAATTTAGTTGATGTGAAATGATTTTATGATGATGTAAATAGAATTGTGAACATAACATGATCAGTGCTGATGTGCAAGGTTAAACAGGTTCTGAAGAATCAGGAAATTCTTTTAAAAATGGATGGCTTGAATCATTTAAAAAAAGACATACTATTTTTGGATCTGTAGGTGATGAAGTTGAAGTAAATTCAAACATTCTTCAGGTTGAGTGAATAAGCTTTGAATTTTAACCAAATTTAATGTACCAGAAGCTATTTAATCTGTGATTGCATGTAGTATGTTTTAATATAGCTGTATGCATAAGGTTGCAATTTTCCATTGATTTTTCATGCATAATTACACTGCATGTAATAGCTGTTTCTTGAATTTGATGATTCTGAAAAATCCTGAGATGTGTTTTCTCTGCATGTACCAAATTTCAAGATCATATATCATTTAGTTTACTAGATATTGTTTTGTTTGCAGAACAATATCTTTATTAACCATCTCTCATAGGAAATCTCTTGAACTTTACTTAGTGAGATGGATATCATGGAAGTACATCTAAGTATGTCAATTTTGTAAAAAATTACTGTGAAAAAAGCAGAGCTTAAGGAGGGGAATTTAGATGAATAAGTTTGTCCAAATAAAGAGCTATATACTTACAAATGAGATGCAGAGAAGTCTTCTTTGCAGAGTCACAAGAGCAATAAAATGCTGAGTAAGAAAGTTTCAGTTGGCACAGATGTTTACAAAAGTGACTACCAGATTCTGAAGTGAACTGACATGTCTGCAAAAATTAAGCTGATTGAGTTTGTAAAGGGCTTGCCTTGCTTCAGCTTCAATAAAAAGTAAAGGAGTGAAAGGCCCAACAGAACCTTAAGAAAATCATTTGGGGTTGTAAATGTAATCCCAGTAATAGTAAGACATGCTATACATTGAAAATCCTGCCACTTTACCTGACAATTCTTGAGAAACATCTGAGGCCAGAGCCACATTTAAGCTTTCTGTAGGCCCTGGGCACTTTTTAATTTTTTAAATATAATCTTTTTCTTTTATCTTTTTAAATTATCTCTGGATTGCAAAACAATACAAGAATTACTGTTGCTGCAAAAAGGAGCAGAATTTAATATCCAGCTTACCTAATATAAATATTGCTCTTAGAATGTTCTGTACATGCCAATCTTAGGATCAAATTCTGAAGGAGAATCATCTTTCAACATTAAATCATATTAAAAATCATTTAAGATCTGATTTGTCTTGAACAAAATTATCATATTTATCCGTACTTTACATAGAAAGTGAAATATTTAAACAGTTGTCAATTAAGGAAATTATTAAAAATTTTAACACAAAATGTGTATTAGTCTACACAAAATAAACTAACTGAGGAAAAATTTAATGTTTTATTTTAATTTCTATAACTTCTATTTTCTCAATTTTTAATTTCACAACTGACTATACTTTACTGCTCTGAGATTTTCTTATATTTTAAATAATAAATCATACTTAATCTATTTTAATTATAATTTACTAGTTAANGGCCCTGGGAACTTTTTAATTTTTTAAATATAATCTTTTTCTTTTATCTTTTTAAATTATTTCTGGATTGCAAAACAGTACAAGAATTATTGTTGTTGCAAAGGAGCAAAATTTAATATCCAGCATTCCTAATACAAATATTGCTCTTAGAATGTACAGTATTGTACATGTCAATTTTAGGATCAAATTCTGAAGGAAAATGATCTTTTTCAACATTCAGTTATATTAAAAATCATTTAAAATCTAATTTGTCTCAAACAAAATTATCACATTTATCTGTACTTTTCATAGAAAGTGAAATATCAAACATTTGCCAGTTGAGGAAATTATTAAAGATTTTGCATACAAAAAGTGTAGAAAAGTCTTCATAAAATAAACTGACTGAGCAAAAATTTAATGTCTTATTTAATTCCCATAACTTCTATTTTCTCAATTTTTATTCAAATAATTTGGTAAGCTCTAGTCACTGTGCCTAAAGTGCCTAATAGATAAGACAGCACTGAGGCCACCAAAGTAGGATAGTATAGGCAATCAAACAGTATAAATTCAAAGAAAGACATGAGGTTTCAGACCTAAGATTTGCTAAGAATATTTCTTCATAACCAGAAGATACACCTAGCTTTATCAAGCACTATCTCAAGGTGTAAAATCCATAAGAGGTTAGAGTGAACTAGTACACAAAAATACTAGACCAAAGAAGAAAACTATATGTTTTTAATATTAAGCTAAAAATTTTCTTACAAAGAAGTATAACTACAGACTGAATGAGCAGTGTGGCCTCAAAGATAAAAGGAACCTGTCTGATACTTCAGCTGTTGGTCTTAAAGATCTCAAGTAATGATTCTGTCAGTTCTGTTTAGTCTCAATGTATTTACACTTGTTGCCAAAGGTCATAGTTGGTTTGTGAATCCTGGAGATTGTGCATTCCTTTGGTGCAGAGGGTCTTCACTTGTGCATATAGCAAAGAGGTCATCTTACTGTAAGTGGCAACTGAAAGTAATTGTGAACAGAGAAACTTAGGGCCACATTGCAGAAGTGAGAGACCCTGTCATGTTTTAGCAACAATCCTGTCAAGTGAATCTTGCAAGGAATATTCACAAAAGCCTTCACTCCTATTGGAAAGGCTACCAGCTTGTACTGTACAAGCTGACTCAACTACTCTGTACTTTGCCTGATTGAAGACAAAACTCTCTAGGAAACCTGTTTATAGCAGCCATTCTATCTCTCTGACAGCTCTGGAAAAAGTTCCAGAGCTGTCAGAGAGATAGAATGGCTGTCACTGTTATGTCACCAACCAACTAGAAAGAAATGAAGTGTAATATTAAGGACTTTTTTATCCTGAATATTGCACTTCATCAAAAGCCAGGACTAAGGCAAATCTTTTGAGATCCTATATGTCATTCTCTGGTTTCTAGGCTCAACCATAATAAGATAGGAACCACAAAAGAGAGCACAGAAAAAAACAATAAAGGAATCTCACTATGCCACTAATGTTTATGTTATAATACATATTTCAGTTTGTTCAGAAAGGCTTCTCTCTGACAAAATACAATTAATATCAGTTTAAATATGATAAAAGACCAGTATTTTATAGCATATTTTTACTAATTTAATTTAATTAACATTAGGAAAAACTTTTATAGAAGTATATATACAGGGTGATTGGAAAATGTCTGGTCAGAATTTAAAGGGGGTTAGAGGGGATGAATATAAAAAGATTTGCAGTACAATGTTTGTCTGGAAATGTCGCATGAAAGTCCTGGAGAGTAAAGAAAGTGGAAAGGTAAAAGGAAAAAGACAAACAAATGTAACAAGCCCAACCTTTGTGCAGCTCTCCCATTTCCATTTGCAGCTCCATACGTCAGATGGATATCTGCTAGTTCAGCATTCGAGAAGCACTGCATACTGTATGAAATCACAGTGGGGAATGACAGCTTCCTGCATTGCCAGCTTGTTTCGACTGGCCTACACAGCGCCCTCTACCACCTTCACATGGCGTTTCCGGACAAGCATTCTACTGCGAACGTTTTTGTATTTGTCCCCTCTAACTCCCTTTAAATTTTGGCCAGACATTTTCCGATCACCCTGTATATGACATTGAGTCACTAAAAATCATATAAGTTAACACAAAAATTAATCTTAATTTAACATTAGCATAAAGTTTTATGAATTATAACACTTACGTGTTGTGGCGTTACTGTAAAGCTACAACATGTAAGTGTTATAATTCATATAATAAACGTTGGCGTGAAGTGACATTGTATTATAGCATAAAGTTTAATTTAACTTTGACAAACTTTTTCAATCTTTTGATAGATCTGCTAAAGATCTATATTACTTTACATTCTATTTTAGAATGTTCATGAGAACATTACAACTTGTCAAACTTAAGAATAAATTTGAAAATTCAAAGCACAAGATTCATTCTTAAGATTCATTCTTAAGATTCATGTCACTGTTATGTCACAACCAATTACAAAAGAAACATGCTGAGTGAAAGAACACTCCACTAAGGATTTGATCTTGCCAGTTTGGGAAAAGCCAGAAGACTCATAAGGAAGATAGACATAGGAAACTAAAATTTCTTTCTTGATATCATCACCAACCAACTAGATCTCTTAATTAGAGATCTAAGTTTGGAAATATCTGAATTCTTTTACTAAAGTGTAAGTTTTCAGATCCTTGTCATATGAATGATAATGAAGCATACTAAGTTAGACAAGCTTCTTAAATAAGGGACTTGTTTTAGAGTTACATCAATGTCCTTCATCATATGACAACTCAACATTGTAGAAGCCAGCCTGCAGTATTAGAGATTGATTTGAATAAATCTAATCATTAGAAAGAATTGCCTTTAGAAAGTCACCACATATTATGTGATATTCCTAAATTAGTACCAGTAGCCTTCTACTAGGTTCAGAAATTGCTGATGGTTGAGTTAGAACATTCACTAAGAATTTTAAAGGGGATCTAGATAAAGTCCAGAAAAGGCCAGAGATTCACCAAAAAGCATCTTGACAAAGACACTGCTGACTGCCAGAACCAGGCACTTACCAGAAGGGCCAAATATTCTATGAAGTAATTTCCAGTCTTTTAAGGATCCAAGAGATTCAATCCTGAAAACAGTCAAAGGGACTTCTTGCTTATGAGCAAAGCAAGGACCTCAATGCATTCCCTGAACCAGGTAATGCTTCTGGGAGAACATTACCTGGATTGCTAGCTAGGATTGTTGAGTCTTCAACAGTTCCAAAAAATTGCCTAGAAAATAAATTTCAGAGGATTGTCTAGACCAGTCATGGTGAACCTGTAGCCTACTTGACGATTTAAAGGTATCTGCATTGAATGTTTAGAAAGTATTAGATTTTTATAAATTATAAAGAAAATTTGATAGATTTCAAACTTTACATATATAGTGTGAAAGTGGGGTTCAAAAGCTGTCATGAAAAATCTTAAAGGCCACTTTAATTATTATGAACCTCAGATAGAAAAATTATCATCAAATAAATAACAGATTTCACATTAAATGAAATATTTGTTTCTGTTACAATCATATTATTATTATTTTTACACTTATATGGATTTGATAATGTTTTACATATTGAGGTGGACAAGAAGCCTTTAAAGAAAGTACTTAAGGTGTTTTTTGATGTTTTAATCTAAAGGAGAGGACATACTCAAGATCAAAGACAAACACTTGAATCCATCTCTGATCATAGGAATGCCCCTCATAGAAACAGAGGGGACAGGTGGCAGAGATATAGAAGACACTATCTTCTTAACGTAGACCCCAATTGTGACTTAGCTGATTCTAAGGAATAGGATATCTCTGTAATCAAGGAAGATTGAGATTCAACCTTAGCTGCAGGTGCAGTTACACTGTCTTAAGAAGAGGGACAGCTGTGGCAAGAGCATTAAAAAAAAAAATGCCACTGCCATTGCCTTCTACTGCATATTCCTTCACTTTACAGTCTCAGAAGACCAGAATCAAAGAAATCTTGAAAATAGAACTAGCAAGAGA
Source organism: Centruroides sculpturatus (assembly GCF_000671375.1). NCBI lineage: Eukaryota > Metazoa > Arthropoda > Arachnida > Scorpiones > Buthidae > Centruroides > Centruroides sculpturatus. The sequence goes on along the minus strand of NW_019385121.1, from coordinate 372,253 downwards.
AGCCTCAACATCTCTGACAGGGTACTCACAACTTCTTAATATTTACATGATGAAACTTAACCCTGATTAAGCCTTTGAACCCAATAAAGTTTTCTCTTTAGAGTAGAACAGCTATTCTAATTCTATGCTACTATTTTAATAACTAGGTTTTTTAAACATCTTTCTGGAATCAAGTTAACCTTCTTTAAGTGGGTTTGTGGCAAGAAATCATGTCATTTTATTTGTATATACATTGCTTTTCAACTCCATAACTTTGTCTTATTTCATTCAAAACAACTTAATTGTACAAAATATTTTATATGTATATAAAAATGAGTAAAAACATCAAATTGAACCAAGAAAGAAGATTGGACATAATTTGGAAAGTCATATAAGAATGTATGAAACACTTGAAACAGTCAAGTGCTTAAATCTGAATAAATATTCAGATTTAAGCACTTGATTCCTTTGACTGTTTCAAGTGCTGTCATGAAAAATTGATGTTCTGACAATTCAAACAGAACAACTATTTGTTTTATGTAATATCAGCAATCGCAGCAGCAAAGAATCTAATTTTATAATTCCCACATCTCTCTTTGCAAGTATTAAGTTTGTGCCTGCTGTTGAAATTAACAACTAGAAGAATGATATCATGTTATATAAATCAATCTTATTTCATGTGAACACCATTTTGACTTCTGTTCTTGTTATTCCCAGATAACTTAATTGGGATAAGTCTTATCTTAATTAAGTTTTGTCAGGTGAACATAGTGCAACAAGGCCGGCTACTCCTAACAAGGTAGTCACAACTTCATACATACTCAAAGAAATGGAGACAAGGATTAGTTACATTCTCTGAACAACTTGAGGAACTCCCAATGGATGTCTTCTCATACACATCTCTAAAAAAGTAGCTTCATCCATGTGTGAATGTGAAATTAGCAAGAAAAACAATTTATGTTTGCAGAGCTCTTAATGCAAATTCATGGCTCTGTGGACATAATGCAAATATAATGGAATGCTATCTGGTGCCTTGAGGAATTATTTGTGGCAACCACTATATCTCTCAGGTATCTTCCAGTCTTCAGCATAATATCTTCTATCTTAGCATTGATTAATGCCTCTGTTGGATTTAGCCACAGACGTCTTAAGTGAGAAATATTTCACAAAGAAATTGCCAAACGCTTACAACATGGACTTTAATCATATTTTTCTTTAATTGTACATAGAAGCCCAGGATTATTTTGACTTATTTCAAAATTTGAAAATATGACTATACAAACTAAGTTTCAATCCTTCTGTCTATTTATATCCTTTTCATTCCAGTCCAGGAACCACAAAACAGCTGGTGACTTGAAGAAAAAATCTTCTAAAAATAACAGGCAAATACAATCAAAAAAAAACCTCACACAATTAAAAATGATCTCGACGTCGACCCTTTCTTATGACGTCTACAAACATTAAAAATTGGTATAATTCTTTCCGCAGCATTCATGTTATATAATTGCATTTAAGCTGAGAGTCCTCTGGTGGATTTTCAGGCAGCTTAGAATTATTTGCATAATTGTACATAGATGCCCAGGATTATTTCGACTTATTTCAAAATGAACTGGAATGAAAAGGATATAAATAGACAGTAGGATTGAAACTTAGTTTGTATAGTCATATTTTTCAATTTTGAAATATTTTTCTTTATCGAAGAGCTCAAACAAGACAAGACATTACATTCCAAGTACTTTCAAACATTTTGACTCATCATCTATACATCTCCATGAAATGAGAGAAATAAAACAAAAGTTAGTTAAGATAATAAGTAAGCAAAAAACAAGTACAGTGGTGCCTCGTATAACATATGCCTCGAATAACAGACATTGCAAACAATGGACTTTCTGTTTGGCCATTACATTAGGCAAACAATGGACTTTCTGCGAACAAGTGCGAATGATGTTTCCACTCTTTTGCCGTTGCCAATGACAATCTGCTATTTTTATAATATATTAGTATTATTAGAATTTATTATTAGTATATCTGAAGTACAGAGCTCCTGTTGGGATTCGGCTTGCTCCCTTGTTTATTATGTACAGTACCTCACCTCAGTGCAGGGTATTTACATTTATTCAAGTGTTGTGCAAATCATGGCTTCTAAAAAACAGAAAGGTGATTTCAATTGAAACAAAGCAAGAAATCATCAGAAGGAGTGAAAGTTGACAAAAACTTCCTTGTCAAATGGGGAGAGGTTCAGGAGTTTACCAACACTCATTATCCAAACACAGTTGAGGCCAACAGGATTAATGATCTCTACAATGACACCCTTGCCTGTGATTTCCAACAGGTGTTGAAGAAGAGAGAGAAACAGACCACCTTGGACATGCTTTTCAAGGAGCCAGCTGCCAAAAGACAAAGGATGGAACAAGAAAAATTGACCCTGCAAGCCCCAGTAGCCTCTCCTGACTCTGACTCAGATTAAAAAACAATAAAAAGAGACCTGCTGCAATGTGTAAAAAAAGTCTGTATCTGTATGAATGTGTGAATAAAGTGTTCCTCCACCTCTTCACAACATCTGACTACCCGGAATAATTGGTGACTGCTCCATTTTCATTTTTTTTTTATGGTACAGTACAGTTATTTTATGCTGCGGAACGAATTATATGTTTTAACATGTATTTCTATGGGAAAATGCGTTTTGTATAACGGACGTTTCACTTAACGGACGTGCACCTGGAATGGATTAAGTACGTTATATGAGGCACCACTGTATAAGAAGCAAATTCAATAAATTTAATAAAGAACACAAGCTGAGGAATCAGTTTTAAATTACAAAAGACTTGTTAAATTACAAATCTAGCTGTGTTTCAAATATCTTTGTTAGACCCAGCATATGAAATCACAAGTAGAGTCAGACATAGAGCCCAGAAAATTTACATTAAGTTTCCAAACTACAAAGCTGGGTATCCACATGAGCAATTTCGATGCATGATTTGAATGCTTTTAACACTACTCATGCACATCCTAGAAAAATTAGCATCAAAATCATGTAATTAGGTATGAATTTAGGCAGTTGAGCTAGATGAACTTTTTCAGTACACAAATCAGATTTAGCTAATCAGCAATGAATTGAGGCTGTAAACCATATTGTCTGTTTTTATCTTTTTGTTCTTACATTTTCCCCTGTTCTAGAAGGTGGAAATTTGTTGTTTCTACCTTCTAGAACTTTCCAATCTCCTTAATTCTTCTTTTTTGGAGGTGAGATCACTTCCTGGAATTACCAGTACAATGAGTATGAGGTTACCTGAGGGCATATGTAGGGGAAGGAGGATCACTTTTTGGGCTTGTGCTTGAAGAGAGAGGACAACAAAAGGAGAGAGACATGACAGTATCCAGTACCCAAGCATTCAGAACTTTTAAATTTATGGGCTGAAGTCAGTATGTTGGAGTTGGCATTCAACTTGACCAGTTGTGAGTTTTGAACAAGCGACTGACAATTTGGATACAAGTAAAAACCCTCAGGACCCAAGGAAAACAAGAATGTGTGTAAGAAGTTTTCATGTGGTCCCTCACAACAACAGATACATGTTTGTATGACTTGGATACATTTGTCCTGTCCACATCTTTGATACTTTTTGTCCCCTATCTTCAATCTTCCTTTCTTAGTGTAAGTTAGTATTAAGGGTTAGTGATAAGGAATTATTTTTGTAAGAGGTATTCTTGATTTACAGTAATACCTTGACTTATGCTACCCCGACTTACGCGAACCCGGAGTTACACGATTTTCAAATCTCATTGATTCGTCTTTTGTTTGAATGCCACGCAACTCTTGATTACTCACTCCCCCCACACTATTGTTCAGCTTACATGTTCGTATGTGTTGCGCGGAATTGACACATAGCTACAATTTATTTTGTGTTTGTTATATCTACGGAGACTTGAGAGACTCTATGTGTGATTTCTTGTAACCGTGAACGAATCAAAAGACGCGATAAGATTAATGAGAACATTTATTAGCTTACATACATCTGACTTGGATTTTACACAAATTGCGAAATTATACTCTGACTTACGCGAATTCAACTTACGCGGTTATCGCTCGGTCCCACCTATCGCATAAGTTTGGGGTATTACTGTATTGTGATTTGGAGTGTCAGTGTCATATTTTGGTAATTATCCTGCCGACAATTGAGTATAGGGTAAACCGCCGTAGAGTTGGCATTTATTGTTTGAACTTGTACATAATTATATCACACATAAATAAATTCAGTTTCCTAACATCTACTGCACATGTTGTAGTAGATGTTAGAAAACTGAATTTATTTATGTGGAACCCTTTCTTAATTATCACAGAATAAAATGTTGTCAAATGGTTAAATGTCATTTTACAAAATAACTAGGTGGATGAACACAGCAGTTGAGAAATTAATAGAAGTTCACAATTTTCCTAAAATTTTTGATAGAAAGTATAAAGATGAAAAAATAATAATAAATCAATGTTTTGCTTTTTTTCCCTACAAAGAACAAGTAGGAACAGGTTGATAAAATGATTGTATTGTCATCATCCATGTTTGATATTATTTTTTTTTCCATCAGATAGCTTAAAAATGAAGTATAGTGGATATGGCAGTACAAATCATGTAGAAATCATATGATTATATGGTAGTTTTGTGCAGTGAAATCACCCTTGAGGATATCCAACTTAAATCTAGTGTTTACCATAGACAAGATTAAGTACCTTGTTGAAGGTAAACACTAGATTTAATCTTGTGTAAGTAAATTTTTCTCAATATACAGGTATCTCCTGATTAATGTGATTAATTAATTCCCTGCTGCTACTGTGTATGTCAAAATTGCATTAATCAAATACAGTGGTACCTTGGGACTTGACTGAACAATTACAATCTGCTAGAACAGGCATGGCCAACATATGGCCCATCTAATGGATTTATGTGGCCGGCGATCAATCTTTCAATATTAGCTACTCAAGTCCGAATAGCTTGATGAAAAATTCTGACGTCTAAAAAAAAAAAAGGTTAACAACTCACTGTGCGTTTAGAGTTATTACAAATCTCGTAAGTACAGCGTAGAATGTTGATAAAGCATGATAATGTGAAAAATATATCTGTAATCTCTATGTACAATTTAGTCTCTACAGGGTGATACCACAATGAGATCTGGCACTACCTGAAAATCTTCCTAGGGCAGCTTCTGGTTCGGCCCGTGGAAAAAGTTTTCTTTCCAATCCAGCCCGGGGGCAAAAACTGTTGGCCACCCCTGCACTAGAACAAAGTTTGGTTAATAACAAATATTTTTATTTTAATTTTGTCATATGTAAGGAAAATTTTCTATGATAAAAATGCATAACTAATTGAAAAATAAAATGAAAGATTAGAGCTTGCCTACCTTGGTCAGACAAAATTATACTCAATCAAATTTGTTTTTTTCGCTTAATACACAGAGACACAGTCATCATGTCAGTGACACACAAAGATTTGTTGCAAGTTCACAAGTCATTCATCGATTTTTAACAATTTCTTTCTGAAATTTCTCTTTATCAACAGCTTATGGGTGCTCTATACATTTTGTATCCTTTAGTTCAAAATTTCACAAGTGAAACTTTCAAAACCACATTTGACATGTTCAACATTTATGAGCATCTTTCCCATACACTATGAGTATTTTCTTTTTTACTGTATTTAGTGTTACATCCTTTATGAAATCTAAAAAGCATACATAATGTGCTTGGTGTACATTTTATCTGTAGGCATTTTGATTTGATTTTACACAAACAAAATGTGAAGTAAAGTTTTAAAGTAAGCTCCTAAACAAAGAATACAATATCACATTAGCAATAATGTGTTAAATTTCACAACTATCATAATTAAACTAATTACTTATTTTGGAAAACACCCTCAGTATGAAAATAGCGAATTCACCAACATCTAATTTGTTGAGAAAACTATATCTATGTTAAGTAAAGACAGCTGTTAAAGTTACGTTAATTAAAACTTCTGCTACATATATAAAGGGATTGCTGCAATTAATTTTGTGCATTAATCAAATCCTGCATTAAGTAAAACAGTGTTAAACAAAGTATACTTGTATATAAAGTTGGAATTTCCTTATAAACATTTTATTAGTTAACCTGTTATTCAGTCTATTCGTTTTTTGTTTTTGTGCCAAAAAACAATAACTGCCAGTAAACAAGTAAAAAATGTTAAAAGATCTAAAAATTAATATGCTGAATAACATATTGGTTAATAGAATCTTTATAAGAAAATTTCAACTCAATATATAAAATTTTGAGGAAAATTAAAGCATTTTTCGTGTAAGAAATAAAACATAAATAAGTAGAAAAGTAAATATTGCAGAATCAGTATACATTGTATGTAGTCTGAATATGACACATTTAATTTATATCATATTTATATTTAATTTAGATCTGATATAAATGTATAATGTGGATGGATCTGATAAAAAAGAAATCATATATATATATGATTTTTTTTTATCACAAAAATATATAATATATAATATAATATATTTTACCACAAAAATATATAATATATATTATATATTTTTTAAATTCAAGAAATATTTCTGTGGATACATTTTATCTAATACCAAGCAGTAAATCTAGCAGTAAATTGGAAGTATGGATCTTCTATTTACATTTCAACCTTTTATTGAAGAGAAACAGTCTCAGTAAGGGTATATGATAAAAGTTTTAATTGATGAGATAATTTTTTATTATTTGAAGACAATTCGTCCAAGTAGGAATCACCATTTATTAGTTTTCTGCATTTTAGACGATACAATTTCGGCGACCGACCTTCCTTTCTAGGCTACTAGCCGCCAAAAATTTTTAAAAAGTCCTTTAAAAAACACAAAACACTTCCAATTAAAAATACAAAAATTTTTTAAAATCGGAACTGGTGGTTTTCGAATGTCTTCCCTTTTACCATCTGTACCCTTTGGGGTGTTTTGGCCTTTTATCCACAGACAAGTGAGCGCTGGAAAATGTAGATCAAAAAGGTTCTCCCTGGTGACGATACTTTACAGTCATAATTCATAAGTTTTTTTCGTCCGATGGTTCTTGTTATTTTTTATTATTTGAAGACAATTCGTCCAAGTAGGAATCACTATTTATTAGTTTTCTGCATTTTAGACGATACAATTTCGGCAACCGACCTTCCTTTCTAGGCTAGTAGCCTAGAAAGGAATTAAAAATCTTGTCTTGTAGATTTTTAATTGGAAGTGTTTTTTTTTGTGTTTTTTAAAGGACTTTTTAAAAAAATTTTGGCGGCTAGTAGCCTAGAAAGGAAGGTCGGTCGCCGAAATTGTATCGTCTAAAATGCAGAAAAGTAATAAATGGTGATTCCTACTTGGACGAATTGTCTTCAAATAATAATAAATAGTTCAAGATGATATTTTAGATGTGGTTCAATTAATGAAACCACTGAAAATAACCATAAAAATAACTTTTAACAATAACCAACTTCGAAACCAGATCTTTTCTGCTTTTATTCGGAAGAAAATGCAAAATCAGCTTGAAGATTGGAGAGATACTCAAATATCTCCAGATTTCACTAAAAGCTCAAGAATAAGACGCAAAAATTTACTCCCAGCGTTACATGATATACAAAAACAAAATTCACAAGCCAAATTACATAATGATATCTTAATAACAGGAACTGACAAAATTACTTATAATATTAATATGAAAAATCTGGTATATTTAGATACCTTTTTATCTTATTCCAACTTGATAAACTTGGGAAGCTGATATAACAGAAATCAAAGGCATATACAAAGATCGCTTAATTTCAAGAGTAACCACTCCTTTGCTATAGTAAATTGGAATTGCCAAGGACTTAAACACAAAACTACATTTGTTAATTCTCTGCATATTAAATATAATCCGGTTATGATTGCCATGACAGAAACTTGGATAACATCAGATAAGTTATATAGTACAAATTTCTCGAATAAATTTATAATAGAATCTGCACTGGCAAGTAAATCAGTAGGTCCCGGACAACCGAGTGGTGGTCTATGTTTATTGATTGAAAGGGAGTATTGTAAAATAATCCAAGTTAAAAAATCTAGGAATTATATATTATTTCTCATCGTAATAACCAAAAATAAATTATTAAATAAGAATAATAAAACAATGATGATAATGTTAACTTATGTGCCACCCGGTGATCTAAATACTCTTAATGAAATCTTCAAAGTTATTGATATATGGTACTATATAACTCCATATATTATAATATTGGGTGATTTCAATTCCAGAATTGGTGAGGTAATGGACTCCAAATATAAGGGACCTAATCATTTAATTTATAATAGTCGGAAATCTAAGGATAAACAGGTTAATAATTTAGGAAAAAAATTACTAGACTTCATAACTGAAAACAAACTTTTTATACTGAATGGTCATATTAAACCTGACTTTCCTGCGGAATATACATGCTTAACCCACTTGGGGAAATCAACAATTGATCTTACAATATGTTCCAAACTACTGGACTATTGCACGAATTTTATGGCAACATTAATGGATGCATCAGATCACTTTCCCACAATAACCAAATTTCGACTATCTTCAGCAAAAGGAACCAACAACCAATACAACAATAGACCAAAAATAAAATATAAAATTTCAAAATATTGGAGGGAGATTGATAACCGTTTTATTGCCATTCCAGTAATAACGAGTACTAATAATGAAAAAATATACAATCTAATAACAACCATACTAAATGACTACATATGTGTAAATAAAAATAAAAGAAATATTCAAAGTAAAGCTAAAGAAGGATGGTTTGACTCTGACTGTTATAAAATGAG
>NW_019385121.1:344417-356229 GCF_000671375.1 Centruroides sculpturatus | reverse complement strand
ACAAAAGGCATCTGCAATCGTGAACAATTGACGAAAAAAGTATACATTTATCAGATAATAAACAAAGACTCATTTTGTAAACAATTTACCTTTTGTATATACAACTGACAAGATTACCTTTCAAATTATAAACAGACTCAATCCCAAGCGGTCTTTTGATCGTCGGACATACAAAAGAAATGAACAGATAACGCCTAACTTAAGCGCGGTTTACAATAACGAATATGATTAATCTTAACACTCTACTATGTCATCCAAATGAAGTAGAACTGATTCTTCTGCATCAAACAAGAAAAGAAAAACTTTATCTTTGGAATGTACGTGTAAAGTTAACATTATTAAAGACTTCGATACAAAAATGAAAATTTGTGAATTGGCAAAGAAGTTTGATCTACCGGAATCGATGGTCAGAACAATTATAAAAGGTAAAGAAAAAATTCTCGAAGCTGTAAAAAATGCTCAATCTTTAAATTCAAGCATCATTCGTAAATGTCAAGGTATTATCGCTGAGATGGAAACAATGTTAAAATTATGGTGTGATAATCAAGTTAATGTGAAAAATTGTATAATAATATATTTTGTTATACGTATGTATTATCTAAGATTTTACTAAACATTTTTTTTCTAAATTATTGTTTTCTTTAGTCTCCGGTCCCAATTAAAAATAATTTGTATGTATTTATATGCAAAATTATACCCCGACTTATGTGAATTCGACTTACGCGGTTATCGCTCGGTCCCACCTATTGCGTAAGTCCAGGGTATGACTGTATATCTAATTTAACATTTCTTCAATGTAACTTTAGATTTATTTTAAAATAAAATAATTTTTATAATAACTTTTAAAATTCTGGTGTTTATACAATAAAATAATTTTTGTTTTATAGTATAAAGAATTTAAAACGAAAAAATTAGATCCAGACTACAGGTTGAAGAGAAGAAGATTATTAACATCAACCACAGCATCTTCAAGCAGACTGACTAATTTAAAACGAATAAATTATAAAGAAGATTCAGATGTAGAAATTTTAAATGTGTTTAAATCAAGTACAAAAAATCTTGATAATGATATAGATTCAGTTACAGAGGATTCTTCAAAGAAAGTTAAAAAAAATGGAAATTTAAGTAATAAAAGTGATAAAAGTAATGGTTTACCAGAGTGTGCAGCTAATTATGATAATTCTTTTCAAGTAAATTCTCAATCTTCAAAATGTGAAAAGGTAACCTATCAACTTATTGAATATAAAAAATATATTCTTCAAAATATATTAAATAGATATACAGTCAAGCTTCAATTCAGTGCTGCTACTTTTTTGTCACTGAAATTGGTACTAAATTGAGTGTGCGCTAAGCTGAAATAACCCAAACAATAAGAATTATAAATTCAACTACTCAAAACTGGATATACATTAATAAACACTTCACATATAACTAATATCCACCATCTTACCTTATCCAATGGACACATATCAACTAAAGTCTACAGGAAACCTATACATCATCTGATCTTCATTCCTGCCTCTTCTTGCAATCTGTTTTTCTTCTGATGGCCTGACAAATGGGTAAAGGCCTGAGGATTAGGGCACTGAAGCCTTAATTCATCAGGCCTTCACCCATTTGTCTGACACTCAAGATGGGAATAAGGAACTCTTAACTATCACCCAGTATGCCAGACAACATAGCTAGTAGAGTTTCTCATTTTTCTGTCCTTTGCTTGTCCTGGGATTTCGAGAAAAAGCAAACTTTCCTGGGATCCTGGGAAATCCTGTAATATAATTAATTATTTTTAAGATATAAAATAAATCTTGAAATCAAATGATATAATTATTTTTAATTTTTTAAAGTAATTTTATATGTTCTGCAGCCTCCAAAATAATAATAATAATAATAATAATAATAATAATAATAATGCTGTATAAAATATGTATTAATAGTTATCTTTGAATTACGTAGAAATTTTCAGAAATAGAAAAAATGTATTAAAGTTTGTTGGAAACTGTTTACAACAAAAAAAAAAAAGCCTTTGAATCAAGTTGAAAATTTAAAAAAAACAATAAACTTAGATCAAACTTCTAACTTAGAAGGTAATTTTTGTTTTTTAAATAAAACAAATACAATTTACAATAATACAAAATATTATTGTAAATTTTTATAATAAGATTTTAAAAAGCCAAAATGATCAATACTCCGATCACTCAATCTGGTTCTTATTTTAGTAATGAAAAATCCTGCTATCCAGAATGCCCTTTCTGATTTAATTGATGTGGGTGGAATAGTTTATAATGCATTTAAGAGAAGACAAATGTTGTGTTTTTTTACTTGTAGCCTTGAAGATTTCTAGTTTGTTTTTGAAATGCGTTACAGTACTTTTTTGCTGTCTAGTATTCTTTATTTGTCTACCGCAGCTGCTTTAATAGCAGCATCACATTTATAGTCCAATAATTCGGCAGTTCATTTGGCTTTAATAATCAGGTTTATGAAGAAAAACTTTATACTTGCATACTTCATACTTGTTTGTATCCTTGCCCAATTTGCACAATCTGACATAATGCAACTATTGAAGCTACTGGGCATGGTTAAAAATTAAGACAACATATGTGCAATATCTTGAATAATTATTCAAGATATTACAGGTCTTAAAAAGTAAAGAATTTTCAGTGTCCTGCCAAAAATAGGCTACATATTGATTATTAACAATCTGTGACATGCCATAACGAAGAAAAATTTAAAAAACAAATAAGCAGACTTAAAATTAATACAGATGTATTCTGACAGTTTATGAGTTAATTATACTTTCTATTTGCAAAATTTCCTCAACCTTAAGACAAAATAAGAAAAAAGTGAACTTTTAAGAAATTTGTGGGATTTCCCGGGNAGAAAAATTTAAAAAACAAATAAGCAGACTTAAAATTAATACAGATGTATTCTGACAGTTTATGAGTTAATTATACTTTCTATTTGCAAAATTTCCTCAACCTTAAGACAAAATAAGAAAAAAGTGAACTTTTAAGAAATTTGTGGGATTTCCCGGGGTTAAAAAACAGCCAGGATCCCATTAGAGAAACCCTAATGGCTACTCTCTGAACACCATCAAAGGTCTAATTCATTGTCATTCCACTGCCTCTGGCATGCCTAATAGTTAGTCCTGCACATTGTATACAAAGCTATTATGTACAACAGGAGACTGTCTGCCCTGTACAAGGAGATGGCCAGAAACAATAACTTTTTGTTAGCTTTCAGAAGTCTCTCAATTTTCATCCTCCTCTGCAATACTAAATACCATCCAGATATGCACCTCCAACCTGGTGTTTATACTATTCCTTTTTTTGGGTCACAGAGCCAACCATAACTTACAATATATGGGTGCTACAGGGTGAGCTTTAAACACTTACCTCAAAGAACATTGGACTTCCATCATGAAAGGGTTTGCCAATATGGCATTAACAATCTTCGCCTATGACTCAAACATAGATGTACTGTACATTTCAACTGAGCACACCTTCAACATAACACCTCCCACAAAAAATGGCTTAGATATTTAGAACAATTAGAAATTTGTAAAGCCATGAGAAATAATGCAGCTATCAACTTACATCTATTCCTCTTTATGTACAATCATTGATTTTTTCTTTGTAGGAAAAATGCTTTATTTAAAAATTTTTAAATTTAACTTTTTGTTAAAATTACATTGCTGTTTAAAAAAAGTTACTCTTTTTGTTGAAAGATTGATTTTAAAATTACGTGTTTCTAAGTCAAGAGTTCATTTTAAACACAGTTCAGTACTATTTGTTTATCAAAGAATACTGTTTGTTGATTTACGTTACCTTGTATTTACTAGATTTACATACAAATAATAATGATAAATGATGATAAAATAAAAAGCTTGTGTTTTGTTAGTAAATTGCTTATTTTTTCATTACACTGAAGTTGTGGATTCTATCAAACATTTTTCTACAGGATGTGTGTACGGTATTTTTTTAATGTGGAAGTCTTTGAATCATATCAACTGTGCAAAAAGAGGGCTAGATGTATTCAATGTTCAGTAAATGTTGTTTTATTATATCGATATTCCACCCTAAGAAATGTGAGGGTCAAGGAAAGTCAGGGAATTCAAAACAAAAATTTGAGTAGGAACCCTGTACGTAGAACAGCAGATAGATCACATATCAGATATCTGGAGTTAATGGAGATGTACAGAGGGACCCAAAAGTCAAAAGCCATCAACTGTAAAGAGGATAGTGCAATCCTGAACCTGTGAAAAATATATATAAATTCAACAAAAGCACATTCCATGCAAGTTGCTATGTACAAACATTCCATCAATCANTGATATTTTAGATTCCTCTTCTGACAGTGATTATGATTCCAATTGTATAGATAAAAATAAAAGAAAAATTAAAGAAAAGAAAGTAAGTACAATAAGTTTTAAACTATGAATATTTTTATTAAAAGTTCTTAGTACTTTTTAAAAAATTTTTGTCATGTAAATCAGATCATTATTACAATTTGAACACAATCCACAGCTTTACATGTAAAAGTCAATTTGAAAATGGGTGTAGATCATTTACCAACTTTAACTTTCAGTGACAAACAGCTTTTACTTTGTCTAAAGTAGTCATGAACAACCTGTAACCCAGCAGCAGACTGTAGTGGGCCACATGAGCTCAAGCCACATGTAGTCTGTGTAGTCCTAATGGTCCTAATTTTCTTGTTTTCTGTCTTGTGCCATTATACAACTCTATAAAGAAACATGATAAAGAACATTCAAAGTTATTATGATTATTGAAACAATGTTCTTGTGTATGCAAATGATAAGTGGTGGTGGTGTAGACATTTACACTTTTATCTTGAGCAGTTCCTAGATCAAACAACATAGCCTGATGATATTCATTTAAGATGGAAGAAAACATTTGCTGGATTTCTGTGCGTTACTTTGCTGGTTTTTGGTTATTGAGAGTGTAGTATTTGGATCACTTATGGACATTTCATCATGTGAATGCATATGATATATTGGGTTGTTCGGAAAGTTTGTAGCAATTTTTGATAGCTGACAGTTGAGACACTGATTGACATGAAAATGATTAGAATTGTACAAACCAATGAATATTACGATAAATGACCTTGAGACGTGTCTGTTATAAAAAAAGCCATTAAGATTATTCAAATATTGTTTAATTTGTCTTATTGCAAAATGGATGCAAACAACATGTATTATCGATACTTGTTTCTTTTTTTTATTATAAAGGAAAAAATTCTGTACAAACAGCAAAAAAGATATATGATGTTTATGGTGGGAGTGCTGTAGAAGAATCAACTGTTCGAAAGTGGTTTGCAAAATTTAAAGTGGGTAATTTCAGCCTTGAAGATGCTCCCCACTCAGGAATACCTCCCATTATTGAAGAGGACCAGATCAACGCATTATTGGATGAAAACTCTCATTATACAACTTGAGAAATTGCAGACATAGTGAAGTCATCAAACAGTACCATATTTCAACATCTAAAGAAGCTCTGATGTGTGAATCTTTATGACATTTGGATATCTCATGACTTAACGGAAAAGAACTTACTGGATCGCATCTCCATTTGTGATTCTTTTGAAAGATGAAATGAAAATGACCCTTTTCTGAAGCGTTTAGTGACAGGTGATGAAAAGTGGATTGTTTATAACATCAGCCAAAAATGATCATGGGGTAAGAAAAATGAACCACCATTAAAAACTCCAAAGGCTAGTCTTCATCCAAAGAAGGTCATGCTCACAGTCTGGTGGGATTGGAAAGGAATCCTGTACTATGAGCTGCTTCTACAGAATCAAACAATTGATTCTGATAAGTATTGTTCCCAATTGGATAAACTGAACATGGCAATTAAAGAAAAACATCTGGAACTGGCCAATAGAAAAGGCATTGTGTTTCACCAAGATAATGCCAGACTGCACACGTCATTATGAACACAACAAAAATTATTGGAACTAGGCTGGGATGTTTTACCTCACCCCTCATACTCACCCGACCTTGTCCCATTAGACCACTATTTGTTCCGTTCTCTGCAAAATTCCCTTCATGATAAAAACTTTGACACTTTGGAAGCTTGCAAAAACCACATGGATCAGTTTTTTTGTGGGAAAAACTGGAAAGTATGAAGAGGGTATCATAAAGCTCCCTCATAGATGGCAACATATCATTAAAAACAGTGGCACATATGTAATAGAATAAAAGTATATTTTTAGTTTTAAAACAGTTTATTTTATTTCTCTTAAAAATCGCTATGAACTTTCCAACCAAATCAATAAAAAAATTTTAAAAATTAGATTTTTTTTGACTAGTTATTTCTATGTCAATGGAAACACTTCTAAATCCTTAACATTAATTACAATACTTTTTTGCCTTTCTTATAAATCCACAATCTCTCAATTGACTAGAAATTTTCTCTTGATGTATTTCTTTGAAAATTTTTGTTCTGTCTAAATCAATCAACCAAAATCTTTTATATATATTGGAATAATCTCTGTTATGAAGGTGGCATAATAGTTTTAATAACATAACAAAATAATTATAACTTTATGTATATATATTGTTCTTTAGTTTAATCTCAATCATGTTACATAATTTAATCTTTAATTATTTTGGATATTTGGATAAAAACGTTATAAATCTTATATGTTTGGAGTTTATTCAGATTTACTAAGTGGTTCCAAGAATTGTTTTCTGATGTTAAATTAAAGCCATCTTGAATACCATTTGATTTATGAATAGATGACAATACTTGACATTCTGTAATGATATAGTGTATTGAATAATCCTTGCTTTTGCATGAGTAACAACTGTCCCTTATTATTTTAATATAGATATTATTTATATAAAAGGAGTATTTATTCAGATGAATCTGAATTATCAATATTTTCCTGGCAAGTCCAATATTTATGTTTATATATGTTGGGATGTATAAAGCTTGGTTATATCATGGATGGAATTTGGAGTTATTTAGAGCTTTATGATTTTTTAGCATTGAGAAAAGTCTGACATCATTATTGATGAGGAGCCATATTTTTGGTCTTGTTCCATGTTGTCTGAAAATAGATGTGATTCACAAAAAGAAGTAATTAGTAGATAGAACTTTGCTAGCCAAGTACACTTATTGACATAAAAATTAGCACACCAAGAAGGAGTTGTAGTATTGCTGTAAAACTTGGCATGCAGACAAGTCTCAAACAGGTATGGAAATGTAATTCTCTTTCTAACCTGTTACAGGTGCGTCTACTACGTCGTAACGAACCAAAAACGAACCAAAACTAACGTTTTCGAACCCTTATACCGGTTCTTCTTCAGGCTTTTTCGAATCTCTGATGGAAAATGCAGCTCATAGAAACTTTAAATTCGAAATACGTATGTTCGAATGCACGTTTTCCGTTTTCGTCGGTATGTCATGCGCAGTCGACTCCAAAACGGATATTATAAATTACCATTCATAAACGCTAGCCACGCTGTTGATAACGTAATCTCTTCTTTATAATTGATGCATTGATTATCCTTAAGGTTAGCTAAGTATATGCTGGCTGCCTCTAGCCATCTGATATGGTGTACTTGCCGTGTGGTGCGGATAATTCAAATTTAAAGTTTTTATGAGCTGCATTTTCCATCAGAGATTCGAAAAAGCCTGAAGAAGAACCAGTATAAGGGTTCGAAAATTTACACCACACGGCAAGTACACCATATCAGATGGCTAGAGGCGGCCAGCATATATTTGGCTAACCTTAAGGATAATCAATGCATCAATTATAAAGAAGAGATTACGTTATCAACAGCGTGGCTAGCGTTTATGAATGGTAATTTATGATATCCATTTTGGAGTCGACTGCACATGACATACAATGACGGAAACGGGAAACGTGCATTCGAACTTACATATTTTGAATTTAAAGTTTTTATGAGCTGCATTTTCCATCAGAGATTTGAAAAAGCCTGAAGAAGAACCGGTATAAGGGTTCGAAAACGTTAGTTTTGGTTTGTTTTTGGTTTGTTACAACGTAGTAGACGCACCAGTAACAGGTTAGAAAGAGAATTATATTATTCTCTGGTGTGGTGGTAAAGAAGTGTAGGTATGGAAATGATTAGAGTTATAGTGTAATGGCTTATTGCATAATGCTAGCAGAGGGCATTAAAGTGCACTTCCCTTGGCCTATAAAAAAGCACACAAAGGCATCGTATCTGTAGTTTACCTGTTGCAGAGAGATGCTGTATCACTAAAGATGCCTTTATGTCACAATCAAAGACCATATGAACAACTAACTGAGTTTGAGAGGGGAAGGATCATCTGCTTGAGAAAAGTTGGATGGTCATCTCACTGAATAGCCTGCCACCTTGGCCATTTTGACAACACTGTGAGAAGGTTTTGGGACCAGTGGATGAGACCGAGCTCTCACATATGGCACCCAGGCTCAGGACACCCACGACGGACCACTAGCTGAGAGGACAGCCTGGTTCTCCAACAAGCACACACACAGCTGACCATATCATTGTCCGCCATCTGGACACAGGTGGCACCATTATTACAAGCCCCTGTATCTGTCCATACCATTTCGAGGCACCTGGGTGAGTAGCATTTGGTATTGCGGCAGCCATTACATGTGATGCATTGATACCATCCACAGTCGTCTCCATTTGGAGACGAGTCACATCACCATTTGAAGTGGTGTCACTCCCAATTGGATTAGACTGCTACAGAATGGAACCAGGTTTAGTGACTACAGTGACAAATCAGGTTCAGTTTGGGCATTGATGATGGCTGTGTTTGTATCTGGAAGTCCCATGGTGAACATCTCAATCCTGCATATGCTTTGGAGTGGCACACTGTCCCCACAGCTGGTGTGATGGTCTGGGGTGCCATTACATAGAACAGCCAGTCACCTCTAGTAGTGATCCAAGGACCATGATAGCTCGGTGGAATGCTACTGACATCCTGCAGCTATGTGTTTCCTCTCATGGCAAGATCTATTTTCCAACAGGACAATGCTTGACTACACACAGTAAGGTTGTCATAGGACTGCCTCCATCACATTGCACTTCCCTTGCGTGGCTGGTTCTGATTTTTTTTATCTTCACTCTACTGACTGTTATATAACAATCCTTCTATTTACATTATAATAAAATATTAAATATCAAATTTTCTCATTGTGGCTGGTAAATATGCAAAATATCATATTACAGGTGGCAGTTAATGTGTTAAAGAAAATTATAAGTCTTTTTAAGTAGAATGAAAAGAAACAAAATCTGGTAACTCCATGTTGTATTGCATAGCCTAGGGCATTCCTTTCAATGTAAAAAAAAATCTTCATAGAGGAAGTATTTGAAAATTGTGTTTACATATATATTTTAAAGCTTTGTGTTATAATTTTAAAAAGTATTAATAATTTTACCATTTATTTTTACATATAAATCAGAAATGAATATAAAACTTTAATATTTTGTAATTACAGGATTCTTAGAATCTTAATATATTTATACATTCATACCCCGACTTACGCGAACCCAGAGTTACGCGATTTTCAAATCTCGTCGATTCGTCTTTTGTTTGAGCGCCACGCAACTCTTGATTATTCACTCTCCCCCACACTATTGTTCAGCTTAATGTTCGGACATGTCGTGCGGAATCGACGCATAGCTATAATTTATTTTGTGTAATTTATTTCTGTTTGTTATATCTACGGAGACTCGAGACTATGTGGTGATTTCTTGTAACCGTGAATGAACCAGAAGGCGAGATAAGATTAACGAGAACATTTATTAGCTTACATACATCCGACTTGGATTTTACACAAAAGGCATCTGCAATCGTGAACAATTGACGAAAAAAGTATACATTTATCATATAATAAACAAAGACTCATTTTGTAAACAATTTACCTTTTGTATATACAACTGACAAGATTACCTTTCAAATTATAAACAGACTCAATCCCAAGCGGTCTTTTGATCGTCGGACATACAAAAGAAATGAACAGATAACGCCTAACTTAAGCGCGGTTTACAATAACGAATATGATTAATCTTAACACTCTACTATGTCATCCAAATGAAGTAGAACTGATTCTTCTGCATCAAACAAGAAAAGAAAAACTTTATCTTTGGAATGTACGTGTAAAGTTAACATTATTAAAGACTTCGATACAAAAATGAAAATTTGTGAATTGGCAAAGAAGTTTGATCTACCGGAATCGATGGTCAGAACAATTATAAAAGGTAAAGAAAAAATTCTCGAAGCTGTAAAAAATGCTCAATCTTTAAATTCAAGCATCATTCGTAAATGTCAAGGTATTATCGCTGAGATGGAAACAATGTTAAAATTATGGTGTGATAATCAAGTTAATGTGAAAAATTGTATAATAATATATTTTGTTATACGTATGTATTATCTAAGATTTTACTAAACATTTTTTTTCTAAATTATTGTTTTCTTTAGTCTCCGGTCCCAATTAAAAATAATTTGTATGTATTTATATGCAAAATTATACCCCGACTTATGTGAATTCGACTTACGCGGTTATCGCTCGGTCCCACCTATTGCGTAAGTCCAGGGTATGACTGTATATCTAATTTAACATTTCTTCAATGTAACTTTAGATTTATTTTAAAATAAAATAATTTTTATAATAACTTTTAAAATTCTGGTGTTTATACAATAAAATAATTTTTGTTTTATAGTATAAAGAATTTAAAACGAAAAAATTAGATCCAGACTACAGGTTGAAGAGAAGAAGATTATTAACATCAACCACAGCATCTTCAAGCAGACTGACTAATTTAAAACGAATAAATTATAAAGAAGATTCAGATGTAGAAATTTTAAATGTGTTTAAATCAAGTACAAAAAATCTTGATAATGATATAGATTCAGTTACAGAGGATTCTTCAAAGAAAGTTAAAAAAAATGGAAATTTAAGTAATAAAAGTGATAAAAGTAATGGTTTACCAGAGTGTGCAGCTAATTATGATAATTCTTTTCAAGTAAATTCTCAATCTTCAAAATGTGAAAAGGTAACCTATCAACTTATTGAATATAAAAAATATATTCTTCAAAATATATTAAATAGATATACAGTCAAGCTTCAATTCAGTGCTGCTACTTTTTTGTCACTGAAATTGGTACTAAATTGAGTGTGCGCTAAGCTGAAATAACCCAAACAATAAGAATTATAAATTCAACTACTCAAAACTGGATATACATTAATAAACACTTCACATATAACTAATATCCACCATCTTACCTTATCCAATGGACACATATCAACTAAAGTCTACAGGAAACCTATACATCATCTGATCTTCATTCCTGCCTCTTCTTGCAATCTGTTTTTCTTCTGATGGCCTGACAAATGGGTAAAGGCCTGAGGATTAGGGCACTGAAGCCTTAATTCATCAGGCCTTCACCCATTTGTCTGACACTCAAGATGGGAATAAGGAACTCTTAACTATCACCCAGTATGCCAGACAACATAGCTAGTAGAGTTTCTCATTTTTCTGTCCTTTGCTTGTCCTGGGATTTCGAGAAAAAGCAAACTTTCCTGGGATCCTGGGAAATCCTGTAATATAATTAATTATTTTTAAGATATAAAATAAATCTTGAAATCAAATGATATAATTATTTTTAATTTTTTAAAGTAATTTTATATGTTCTGCAGCCTCCAAAATAATAATAATAATAATAATAATAATAATAATGCTGTATAAAATATGTATTAATAGTTATCTTTGAATTACGTAGAAATTTTCAGAAATAGAAAAAATGTATTAAAGTTTGTTGGAAACTGCTTACAA
>NW_019385121.1:307535-337046 GCF_000671375.1 Centruroides sculpturatus | reverse complement strand
GACCAAAAACTGACATTTTTGCCACACTTGCGCAATCTGAAGAATAGATGTTTAAAATCTCTAAACCTTTTAAAGGTACTATGCTGCTCATCCTGGGGAGCAGACAAAGTTTCTATGCTCAGGATTTATAGGGCCCTTGTTCGCTCTAAGCTGGACTACGGTTGCATTGTTTATGGCTTTGCGCGAGAATCTACTCTTAGGATGCTGGATCCAATCCACCATCAATCACTATGTTTGTGCACTGGTGCTTTTCGAACTTCTCCTGTACAAAGTTTGTATGTGGATGCTTATGAGCCTCCACTATCTCTCAGGAGAGAACAGTTGTCTCTATTTTACTATATAAAACAGAAATCTCACACTAAACCTTCAGTTGATTGTACAGTATTAGATACTCCACTGAATAGGTTATCTGAAGCTCGCCCAAGCAGTGTCCCTATATTTGCCATAAGAATGGAGAATGTGAGTAGCTCGATTGACCTGAACACAGGCAACATTTCACAGCTAGAGGTCTGTAGTATATCTCCTTGGTCAACACCTGTGATAAATGTTGACCTTAGCTTAAAGCAATTTCCAAAGGAATCCACCCCAGACTACGTCTACAGACAGCACTTTGCAGAAATTCAACATTGTGACAGGAATTTAATTCCTATTTATACAGATGGATCTAAATCTGATGATTACGTTGGCTCAGCTTTCGTCTGCCAGGATGAAATTGTGGCAGAACAAATTGCATCAAATTCTTCTATCTTTTCTGCAGAGTTGCATGCTATTTATTTAGCTCTAAAGTATATAAATAGGAAAGGTCATCGTTGCTGTGTTATATACACTGACTCAGTTAGTGCACTTCAGGCTTTGATCTCGTGTGAACCTAGTTCCCACTCCATAGTGATTAAAATTCATAAACTGTTTTGCCATCTTATTGCAAGTAATTTCTTTGTAAAATTTTGTTGGGTCCCAGGCCATGTAGGTATAAAAGGAAATGAAGAAGCTGACGCAGCTGCAAAGGCAGCTAGTCCTTCACAGCATATAATGCATGTTGAAGGAGGTGATTTGAAGCTAGTTGTTAAAAAATGACTAGCAGAGAGATGGCAAAATGTGTGGAATGCACAAGTCCACAATAAACTACACGAGATCAAACCTATGATAGAAAATTGGACATGTAACAAACAGTATGACAGGAGATCTGAAGTTATTCTTAGTCGTTTGAGAATTGGGCATACTCGGTTGACTCATCAATACCTTTTGAAGGGTGAAGACCAGCCAGTATGTGAGTATTGCATCTGCATTATAAGTGTAAAACATACTATGCAACTGCATTGCTCTCGATCAAAGTCATAGACAGCATTTCAGAAATGCAAGTTTGAGAGAGATTTTGGGTCAGAGGCCAAATCTGGACAACATAGTGGACTTTCTGAAAGTCAATAATATGTATAGAGATATTTGATTAGTTATTTATTTACTTACTTATTTTAGAGTTTTATTTACCTTGTTTTTGTTTAGTTATCTTGTATATATTTGCTGTTTTTTATTTATTTATTTATCTAATAATGTCCTATGTTCGTTAGTGTGATATTTTAAATTTTTACCATTTGCTTTGGCGCAGCTTAGCCTACATGGCTCTTGTGCCAAAAAACTAAAACAAACAAACAAACAAACAAACTGTTTAAAAATGTTCAATCCGAATTTTAGAACACCAGCCTGAGGATGTCCTTTTAAAAATGGACGAAAATGCTCACTTCTCAAAGTAGTTTTTTTATGGTGGTTCATTTGTTTTGTGACATAGTGGATCTTGGATTGTTTCTTAATCATTACCCCATCATGAGATATTAAATGAAATACACACACACACACACACACACACACACGGAATTGCTTTTTTTACTTTTTTGGGTTCAGGAGGTTTCAAAATGTGAAGATTTACAAACAGCCTAGAGGATAAAATTTGAAATGATTTCAATATTTTACCTATAGTATTATAGTATTATTTTACCTCTATGTATAAATAGCAGCCAGGAAAGTAAAATGACATTAGTCATAGAGGGTACTCCACATCAGATTTGAAAAGAATTTGTCTGCTATGAGTGTTTGATTCAAAAAAGAATTTGGAGTCTAAACATTTGTTTTGTGTATGTTTGATTTTGGAAATAATAGTAATAAAGAGGGGAAAAAAGAGATGTTTAATGTAAAGAAATTGATATTTTATGAACAATAAAAACCCTGAGGTGAAGCACAGTTTCAAAAGCACTTGGTTTATAAGAAATGATGTGTTTAGAAGTGTCTTTCCAAATAAAGCAGTATGTTGTATGATGACTGACTGAGAATTGGAGTACAGTAGTGTCTTATAATATTTTTAACTGAAAAAACTAAAAATTATAATTTTGATTTATTTTTATTTTAAAAAATGTCTGTATTTGTATAAAATTATTAATTTTTAATAGTTTTATTAATCTAGGAAAATAATTCCAAGATCAAAAATAGAGAAAGAAAAAGTATTAAATCAACAAAATCCAAAAAGGAGAAAAATCGTATTGCATTAAAATATAAAAGAATTCAAGTAGGTGTAATATTTTTATTTTTATAAATGTTACAATATTTTTGATATTTATTTATTTTCAATAGTAAACTATGGGATCACAAATTGAGTTTAATGTTATTTGAAGTGTGCATGTATAAATAATTTTGAATGATTATATGGAAAGAGATATGGTATTATGATATGAAAAAGGAAAAATTCTTACAGTATAGCTGTTGAAAAATGTTTGCAGTAAATAAATTGTAAGAAAGATTTGAATATATTTAGAAAAGTTGAATTTCTCCATTATAAAATTAGAATGTAAAAAGATTAGCTTTTAAGAAATGACTTGTGTAAAAATTAATAAATTTTTATAGAGCTCCCCTACTTGTGAACAATTAGACTGTACCTGTACATGTAAAATTTAAATTTCACGTGGATTCTGAAGTTCTCTTGCCGGTTGTGGTGTGGTGTTGAAGTCTGTCTTTGGCCAGTAATAAATAATTAATGTGGATTTATTTCTATTGCATATTGTCATTTTTCATTTTCATGTAAATTTTGACATTCTATTGCCACTGGTGAGGTGACATTAAAGTTGGTAACATTGGAGTAATAGCATTTTTTACTATTGTTTGCAATTTTTATAAACTTTTACAATTAGTGCTTCAAAAGTGTATCCAAAATGTAATAGTAAATCTAGCAGTGGAGATAAATACAAGAAGTGCTACTCTATTACCATGGAAACTAAACTTGACATTATAAAAGTGCATTAGGTGAAAAAAAAAACATGTTTGTGAAACACCTGCTACTAAGCAGTAGTGAGAGGGTAAATGATCATAGTGTATTCTATTAAATACATTGAAGGATCAAACACTAACAATAAGTGGTTATTTTGTGTACAAAGGTACACAGAATAATGACTTATTGTACACCTACAATAAGTCATTATTCTGTAAGTTTTCAAGTTACAACAAAACCTCAGGAATTTAACCTGTTTTTAAGTAGGAGAACACCTGAACCTAACCATTCATCATAATTAAGTAATTTTTCACCAGTCATTTTTATACAATTTAAATAAATTAATTTTAAATCCAGTAATAGATACCATTTATCTAGTTTAGTTTCATATCCTTTATTAAAATATGTTTTATTCTAAAACTTGTTGAAAGTTTTATGCCAAAGCTTGCTTGTTTTATGTTTTCCAACAAAAGTTGCTACTTGTTTATATTGTATACAGTGGGTGATTGGTTAACGAACATAATCTGTTCCAAGACTTTGTTCGCTATCTGAATTGTTCGTTAACCGATTATCAATTTACCATAGGTTTGTATGGGAATTTGATTAATTTGTTCTGGAGACCCCAAAAAAATATATATATATATACTTTCTTACTACGTTTATTTATATATAATAATAAAAATACATATGTACACAGACTTGAATTTTTATTAGTCATGTTTTTTGTTTGTGGGGGTTAAATAATCTGTCTAATGTCAATTGCTTCTCTCTCTTCTTCAGGATTTTCAGAATTAATAGCATTGTAATAGAGATCTCCAAGCCTATTAACCTCAACCTGGTTTGTATGCCATTCTAAGACTGTTGTTCTGACATCCCCCACTTCTTCAAAAGATCTTTAATTAATAGTAGATATCGGCATTAATCCTTTTTTTCAGAAGAAAACATATCTCGCTGAGTTTCTTGGTGTTCTTTATTCAAGAGTTCTTGGCGTTCTTCTGTCATCAGATCCGTTTCAGGTTCCATTATGAGCTCTTCAATGTTCTCTATTTCTCAGATGTGATATTTGTTACTCCTTTAGCTGCTTGAGTTTTCTTAATTATACTGTATCTTTCTTAGATAAGATTGAACTGCACCCTACCGTAGATTTGTTCAAGCCATACTGCCCAGCAACATCAGACATCTGCCCACTCTCTACCTTTGCTATTATACTCTCATCTTTCAAAAATAAAAATTGATGCAAAACTTAATGAGTGCCTGCCCAACAGTCTCACGAATACTATAAAAGAATTGTTTGTCAGAAAAATAAAAGGCTGGAATTACAAGGGAGTATTTCAAAGTTCAAGGAATACTATCTGATCAGTATATATCGGGTTGAGCGTCGAAGTTTTGACGTCTCCCGCACTCCAAAAAGTTACCTGAAGACAAAGGAAAATGAATCCATATTTGCTATTTCTGTCGCTTCTTTTTATGTGTGTTCAGTGAAGTATTCGTTATTCGATCATGTGTTCGTTGTCCGATCATAAAAATCTTTTGCGAAAGTATTCATTAACCGATCACCCACTGTATTTTTTATTTTTTTTCTTTGTTTTGTTTCTTTCCTATGACAGATTATGTTTTTACTCTTGTTATACTTAAAATTGTAGTTTTGTTTATCAGATCATGAGCCTATGCTTAAAGCATTTTTTACATAATTTCATGTTTATTAAAAAATTTGAACTGGTTATTCTTAAAGCTTTATGAAAATATTAAAAAACTGACTTCTAAGTTTTGGTAATCAAACTACTTATTTCTTTAGAAGAAATATTTGCAAATAATTTACTTCATCATTAACACTCAAAGTGGAAAGACAAATTCAAAAAATAGAATGTAAAATTAAAATTCCATTTTCATAATTGTATCTAAGTTCTGCTTGGATTGCTGATGATCCACTAAATTAATCTGAAAACATTTCTAAAGGAATAAGTAGATTGATTACCATAACTTAATAGTTGATTTCTTAGAAAAGTTGAATTTCTCCATTATAAAATTAGNTATGCTTTTATCTTTGAGTATAACCGGTATGTCTTTCTGTGGAGCTGACGTTGGTGGATTTTACAGAAATCCTTCTGCAGAATTGACATTACGATGGTATCAGGTTAGTGATGTAAAGCTGATCTTAAGTAGTTACAAATATACAGTTAAAATGCATATATCGCTACAATCTTCAGTTGATGAAAAAGGACAAATTTTTCACAATTGTATATACAGTCAAACCTGTCTATAACAGAACCTGTATATAGTGAAAACCTGTCCAACACGGAAACAGAAAGGAAAATCAGGCCATATAACGGAAAAATTGGTATCTTTATCTGATTTAACACAAATTTAACAAGAAGTTTATAAGCCTAGCATGTATAAATCATAAAAAAAGTCAAAAAATACATGTACCCAATACAGAATAGCAAAATATGACTACTGTATTACAGTAATTTTATTTGGATTTGAATGGAAAGTTTTTGCATATTTTGATTAATAGCTGTTTTTACTTAACATAAATATGTGATGTAATTATCATCATCATACACCATTCACAAATTTAGGCCATGTTGACCTGTTTCGGTCTCAGCTAGACAGGGTCTAGGAGTAATTTTTGTGGACGTCCAGGTTGCCATTGTTCTTGTGATTGATAACGTAAAACTGCATGAGGTATCCTACCTGGCAACATTTGAGATAATTCAATTAGAAACTTCAGACTAGGAGGCATTAAAGAGAATAGTCTCCTAGTCTGAAGTTTCTAATTGAATTAACACAACTGTTGGTGTGACATCCAATCCAAGTATTTAATATACCTAACAACATTTGAGATATATGTTGAAGCCATTTTTTTTCTATATGTGGAGAGTTTTTCAATTAATGGCAGCATGTGGAGTTCTTCCAAAATATCCTCATTTCAACAATGATCCAGGAGCATATATCCAGCAGTTTGGTGCATAAACCTCATTTCGGCTGCCTGTAATCTTTTGATATCTTTCTTCTTTAGGACCCAGATTTCACTTTCATACAGGAGAGTCAGAAGAGCCAGAGTTTTATATAATTTTAGTCTGGAATGTTTTTGTACAAGGTGTGGTTTTAAAATTTTATTTATTATTCCTAATATTTGTAAAAATTTTGCAAGCTTATTATTTATGTCATTCTCACCTTCATAAGAAATATTGCATCCTAGATAAAGAAAATTATTAACTTGCTCTAAAATTGTTTTATCAATTATGATTTTGCTGCATATTGGCTCTGTGCTTCTAAATGCTATTACTTTGGTTTTAGCAGTTGAAATTTTCATGCTGTATTTTTTTGAAATTTTATTTAAGGTAAATAAATCTTTTTGTAAATTATCTTCAGAGTTGGCAATTATTACCTGATCAATGGCAAATAGCATGGTATTGAATTTTATGTTGTTTGGAAGTTGAATTCCTGATGTATATATTCTTCCTGCTATTGATGTATTATGTCATCTATATAGATGTTAAAAAGTGTTGGTGACAATGGACATACAGTAGAGCGTCGATTATCCGAATCAATTGGGGACTGGGGTTGTTCGGAAGATCGATGTTTCGGATAACTGATTATGTACGAAAAAATATATTAATTTATCCCATCTTGACATTTTTCTCCGTTGCATGTCGCTTTGTGTTGAATTTTCGTTGATGTTAAGCCTAACAAAGACTATTGTATCGTTAAAAATTATTTTTTTATTTTATACAAACAAAATAAATATATTGAAAAATATAAAAACAATAAAAAATTATACTTCAGAAGTTAATTTAGTATCAAAAACATAAAATATTTGAGTAGCCGAAGACATAGCCAAAGATTACAGTGCCACAGCACTGGCGAAAATTTAAATTTGCCAACTGGAATTCTTTCGAATGATTGACTTTCGGATAATCGACACTCTACTGTACTTGTCTTACTCCTTGATTTATTCTTCTGTATTCTGAAGCGGCTTTGTTGAACTTAAGTTGTATGGTATTATTTTTATAAATATTACATATATTTTGAAATAAAATATTTGGTATATTTTTTTGTTTTGTAGGATGTCAAAAAGTTTGGGTCTTTTTATCATATCAAAAGCTTTGGTATAATCTATGAAAGCTAAATGTGTATTCAGATTAAATTCTCTTCATTTCTCTAGTAATAATTTAATGGAGAAAGCTGAGTCTATATAAGATCTGCCTTTTCGGAATCCATTTTGATATTCCAAAAGAAATTATTCACCTTCTTGTTTTAATCATTCATTTAGAATTCTAGCATAGATTTTAAAACAGGTATTTAGCAGGCTAATGCCTCTGTAGTTATCTAATTTTCGTTTATCTCCTTTTTTATGAATAGGCAGTACAATACTCTTCTTCCATTCAATCGGTATACAGGCTTGTTCATATGTATTATTGAAGAATGTTAATAATCTCCTGTGGAATTTATCACCAGCATATTTGTATAACTCTCCATTTATGCCATCATCTCCTGTTACTTTTCCATTTTTGTTTTGGTTAAACTTTCAAACAGTTCTTCCTTTGATAATTCAGTCCTATTTTGATTGTTGCTTTCAAAAATCTTGTTAGTATATGTAGGATCTGTCCAAAATGTTTGACAATAATTAAGAAACTGGTCATTTGTCACACTACAATTAATCTTAATGGGTTCTTTAATTTCTTGATTCATAAATTTTAATATTTTGAAGGAATTTGGTCTTATTTTGTAGAGATCTGATTCTAGTTGTGAAATAAATTTTATCCATGATTGTTGTTGTCTTTTTCTTATTTCTCTTTTTGCAATTGCTCTGCAGCATTAGTATTCTATTGCATCTTCAGCTTTTTTACTACTTAAAAATTTTTTTATATGCTGTGTTTTTCTGTAATATTAGTTATTTGATTTCATTGTCCCATAATTTCCTTCTTTCACAGGAATTGACTTTTACTGTGCCTAGAGACTCATTGGCTGCTGCCTTTATTATTGTTTTGATATTTTTTTATATATCTGTCTTTTGGAATTCTCTCCATATGTTGTTCAATTCTTCTGTTATATAACCATTTGATACTATCATCATATAATAATTTTACTTTAAATTTTCGTTCAGGTTCATGTCTAACATTTGGTTTCTTTTTTAGCCACCTTGGTGGGATTCTTAATTTTGCTTGGGTTAGGAAGTGATCAGAGCCTACTTCAAATCCTCTGTATGATCTGACATCTAGGAATAATTTTGACATTTTTTCATTAGCAATAAAATAATCAATGATTGATTTGGACTTGTAAGTTTGCTGACATTAAAGGGGGAGACAATTTATCTCACGTCAGAATGAGCCTAAGGGAAACCGCATATGTAGGCATTGGCAAAGGAGGCAAATGAAGCACAAGTGTTTTACAAGAGAAAGCCTGTTTATTTGTTCGAGTTCATGCTTACATTGATATTGGACAATTCCAAAATCTTGGTGCTCCTGTGGACGGTGAAAGTTCGGGTGATCTGTTGTAGCCCGGGCGGATGAGAAGGATCACTGGACGATGCCAATGTTTGTTGTTAAGCTGCGGCGTCCTGGGTGATCGGCGGTTGCACAACACAATCTAAATCACAACGGTAGGCTTAATCCAGAGGAGACACTCTTTCGACCTTGAAGTTTCGAATTTTATAGTTTTTCCCCCACTATTCGCATTTTGGATTGGTCCTTCGTCCCATTCCTCGCCTCCCGATTGGTCTCTCCTTTGTCTCCAGGTGCAAGACAAAACTTTTTCGGGTCACGGGAAAGGTCCGATTTGAGGTGTCCATCTGATACCTCTTTGTTGACTCTGCTCGGTGACTGTTTATAAAACAATAACACCTGCACTCATAACTCAGGCCGTTGTTTACCATTTCTTGATGTCTAAGAATTTAATGATCATTTTCATCTTTCATCTATCAAAAATTTCCCTTTTTTTGTTCGTAAAGGTTTATCTTGGCCAACATTTTATAGACACGCGAATCAAAGATCTACCTGTTTATGAGCGCTCGTGTTAGAGTTTGTCTTCTGTCAAGACCTTGACAGATAATTTGATACATACTCAAACAGTTCCGAGTCTCTTTTTAGTTATTTTGATTATTTAATTTGATACATGCTTAAACAGTTCCGAGTCTCTTTGATGTTTACATCTTGTGTCGTGCAAGAATTTCACAGTTTACTCGAGTTCAAACCTCATCTGGGACCCCACAGACTGCTGTTGTTGCCAAGTATATTTATGTATATTTTTATGATTATAAACGTATTCATTATTTTAAGATTATTATAAACAACAAAATCAATGAGTCTAATGCCATTTCTGTTATGAGTATTCTCTCCAAAGGTTCCAATATTTTTATTTACTGGAGTCTTTCCCATTCTTACATTCAGATCTCCTGCTATTATGGTGTAATTGTTCTTGTTAACTTTATTAAGAATTTCTTGCAACTTTATACAGAAGTCTTCATTTTCTTCTTCGGGAGCATATGTACGGTACAAATAATGGTTAAATTACCTCTGTTAATTTTTTAAACAGATTTCCATGATTCTCTCTGTACAGTATGTATAATGAAGGATATTTTTCTTAAGAGATTTATGTACACAAATCATTATACTTGCTTGGGCATGAGTTTTCTTATTCATTCCACTATAAATAAGTGTATAATTTTTAGTTTCTTTTGTTCCCTTTAGTTTCTTTGTTTCTGAAGTGATAGCTATGTCAATTTTTTCATCCTGGAATAGATAGTCTAATTCTTCCTCTTTCCCATTAGTGCCTTTAACATTCCAAGTAGTATACCTAATAATGTTATTTTTTTTCCAATTGTGATTATTCCTTGTTCTTTGCCTTATATCATCATTCGTTTTATTTGTCTGGTTTCTATTTCGTTGAGACTTGAAAGTAATATTAAAATTCCTCATGTCTGGTTACTAGCCATATGATAAGTAGTCCAGTGGTAGGACCAATCTCATGAATACATTTATATCAGAATGTATGTATTAAATAAGCAGAGAAATAGATTTTCTTTACCATGTTTGAATTATAAATTGTGAAATTTAATGCATTATTCCTGATGTGAGATTATATTCTGTATTTTGAAGTTTATTTTAACTTTTTTATGTTACATTTCGTTTGAATAAAATCGAGTCGAAATGTCTGCAGATAAAATGCACATCGGTCATGTTATGCATGCTTTTTAAGTTTTGTAAAGGGATATCATGCTAAACAAACAGTAAAAAAGACTTGTATCGTGTGTATGGAGAAGATGCTTCTAAACTCTGAATGTGTCAAATGTGGTTTGAAAGTTTCATTCAGAAAATTTTCAAACCATATTTGAACTAAAGGATATAAAACATATGGGTCCCAAAAGCTGTCAAAGAAAAATTGCAGGAAGAAATTGTTAAAGATTGATGAATAACATTGTGAATTTGCAACAAATCTTAGTATGTCACAGACATGTATTGTTGAAACATTACATCCATTTGAAATGGTTGTAAAACATGCTGATGATTGTGTTCTGCACGCAGTTTGTATTTTTTCACTTATGAGAAACAAACTGAATTGACTATAATTTTGTTGGATGAAGGTAGAAAGCTGTAAGGTTTTATTTTATTTTAAAATTGGTTACTCATTTTTATCTTAGAGAACATTTTTTATGGATGAATGAAAAAATTAAAGTTAAAATAAAAATATTTGTTATTAACCGAAAATCTGCTGCAGCAGATAGCGATTGTTTGGTCGAGTACCAAGGTACCACTGTATTGCGATTTTGATATATGTGGTTACATTGAGAAATTTATTTATCACATTAATCAAGGGATATCTATAGTAGGTAACCTGTATACAGCAAAAACCTGTCTACTACAGAAGAGTTGTTCAGTCCATTGGGGTTCTTTTATAGACAGGTTTGACTGTATATTTAGTTAGAATAGCAAATCCCAAAGTGATTTCAATAATTGGATTCTACTATATATACTGATAATCTTTAATAAAGTAAATAAGTCTACAATTAGAAGAGCTTTTAGTTTTGTTCATTTTAACATTAATAGGACAGTTTTCATTCAATATTGTTTGTCCACTGCTAAGTTCATTTTCCAGCCAATTTAACTGCAACTTTTTTGCAAGGCACAAACTAAACTGGTCTATTTGTAAAATAGAGGTGGTACTTTTTCAGATTTGGAAGGGAATATTTATGTATAGAAGATTATTTTTAGAAGAAGAAAAATACTTTTAAATGGCATGTCTCTTTCTTCCAATAAAAATTGGATCTTTTCTTTTAAGGCAGTAATTTACGAACTGACAAGACTTCCTTCTATTTAATGTAGAAAGCATGGATTGTTCTTCTAATCACATCCTAATCAAAGGTATCCAATGTGGTTTTTTCCAGAATGTTGTTCTCTGAACACTTTATTGATGAAGTAAAATTTGGCTCATCTTCACTGAGTGCTTTTCAGCAAATCTTTTTTATTGCTGACAATAATACTCCAACAATCTGACTTGCATGCTTTGTGGAATAAACAACAGGAATGATAAAGTTGCCTCTTTCAGCTTTCTTGTTGCAGAATTGAATGTTTTGAATTGAATTGAAAAGCAAGATCTCTTTTGTTCTTCTGCCAAAGATTGTTACAAGATATGAACTTCTATGTTAAAACAATGAAGCACACAAAAAATATGAAAAAAGCTAATTAAATCTTATCTAAATTCACTACTAACAAGAAATGAGTGCTTCAGTACAACTTCCTACCTACTGTCCCTCTAAAATAGGGGTCCCCAAAGTGGTCGATATCGACCCCTTGGGGTCGATAAGAGGTCTCCAGGGGTCGATTAATACACGAGGGTTGAAAGGGGGTCGATTTCAACCCTTTACCATCGCCATCTTGTTTACGTTTATTTCGTAAACTGTCCAATGGCAATATAGGTCAGTCAGGTGATATTGTTTTAAAAAATTCACCAAAAATCAAATTATCATTATGTTCATATGATAAAATCACGTACATTTATTAATATCTTTAGTTTAATAGTTTAGAATAATTATAATTCCTTCCAATTCTAAATATCTATTGTTAGCAAAAGGCGGTGTCGGGATGGAATCGTCTGGACGTATGTTTCCCGCGCTTTTTCTCTTTTTCAAACGAGCAATGGTTGTCGCCATAGAAACTCGGATCGGGAAACGACCGTTAGTTTTGAAAGCAGGATAGATGATTGGCCGCCGAGCATCGGACCACCTGCGGACCGATCAGAGCGCTACGAAGCCTATCTTCAATCCATATAAAAAGATAGAGTTTAGGCGGGAGAAATAAGTTCGCCTAAGGTCGGATAAGCGAAGTTATTGCTGCTGTTTTGTTGTGCTACAAACGTNTATTTTAATATAGAATTACATAAAATTGTTGGTTTTTTCTTAAATGATAGGCAATATTTCTATTGTTTTTAATGATATTAATACGATTCATACATCATATTATCATATACAATAAAATGCTGTAATGAAATGTTTAAATTTACACGGAATCGACAAATATTTTACGATGCGTAAAATTTTTGCGTACTGTACATCTATTTTAGTATTAGGCCTATCTACTTATCGTGTTTACAACAAAGTATAGTGTAAAAATAGATTCTTATATTATATGTTGCCGGATTTTGTAAGCTAGCGAAAGCATCAACAAATAACTTGTTGCTTCATGCAAAAAGAAGCAGCGGAAAGATATCGCGATATTTGAAAACGTGTTCAGAAAGACTGTTTGCTGTTTGTTATTTACACCGGAACAAATCTGTGTAAGGATTGATTGACAAGTTAAGCACGTAGCAATACCATATATTGGCACCACGTGCACAGAATGAGGAAAATGTAGAGTCTCTAGGGAAGAACAGCAGCTTCCGTCGCAAAGGTCGAGATCCAGAAAGTGGTTTGAAGATGGAGTCACCGATGCGGTAATGGAGTGAGAGAGAATTCTTAAAACCGCTTCATGCGCTGCATATATTTCTCTACAGAATTTTTATTTCAATAAGAGAAACATCAACTTTTCTTTAACCTATTGGATATTTCTAAACTTGATGTATCTCCTGTAATTGTGTTCAAAAATTTTGAACATCTGATAGATAAATATCACGAGTTTCGTAAAGATGCTTTCCATTTATTCTGTACACTATCCTACATAAATTCGCGGCACTTCTCAGCATCCAACTTACGTAATAAATATTTTCTAGTATTCGATAATCTAATTTAAACAAAGTGAAGTTTACTAAATTGACTTTACTAAAATGGATTTTTGAAGTTTCTATAACAAAATTAGATAGAGAGTTCTATACTTAGTTATGTCTTGATCTGTAGGTTTCTCTTACAAAATAACAGCACCTAGTTATTACTATACTTCGAAATTTTTCTATTTCACGTAACTGGTTACTTTTAACAAGAAATAAATTCTTCAGTTTGATACTTTAAGAGATAATTATTTTGGTTACACACAAATTTAATTTGCTTACATTTCACACGTTTTAAAATTTATTCTTAAGTAGAAATTTTTAAATAATTAACAGGTTCTTAGATCTTTTTATAATGGAAATATTAGAAAAATCTACTGTTAACTCAAAAATATCTTAAACAATGCTCCGGTTTATCACTTAAGCGTCATTACATTTCTTTTAAGATTCTACATTCTAAGTAAATCTTTATAGCGAGACCTTTTTAGTCTCAAAATCTCAAAATTTCTACCCTTTCTAAGTAACACATTTCTGTGGAATAAAATTAAAAATCGGTTAAAATCGGAGGGTAAACTGAACGGATCAAAAAGTAACAACACGGAACGGGAAGAGAGAAGAAAAGTCAAAAACTAGCAAAAAAAGAAGGAAAGTTTTTGGAGAGCAGCATTTGTGACAACGGCAGCTGTGTGACATATCTGGCCAACACGTGCAACTTACCCAGTCTTTCCCCTCGTCAAGATGCTTTGGGGGAGTAAAAACCGAATTAGAAACGGGAATGGCTATTAACATTCTCTCTCGCATTGACTTCTCACACTCCCTTTCTTTTACCACGTGATCAAACGTCATTTCCTGTCTTCGCAACACAATCAAATTCGTTCATCGACGTGACTGTCGAGTTCAGAGAAAAATACTCTACAAAACGCATTTTCTACTAACCATAATTCGATCATTTCATTAGTCACTATCGAAAATATAAACTGAAGTGTATTTAAAAATTAAAACGAGCTTATAACTAATATATGTTATAAACATTTTATAAATAACATCATAGTTGAATGCTGCTTATATACAAATACTGTTATATATAGTCCTTAATGAGCATAATAATAATAAAGATCTTAGCTATTGTTAAAATTATTTCATCTAATTTTTAATTAACATTTAAATAATATAAAGCATTTTATAAGTTTTATATTCGATATTAAAGGACAAACAAGATTAAATTTACAAATAGTCTATAAATTTAATTCATAAATAATACAGGTAAAATATGAAAATGATAAAAGTATGAAAATTAAAACCATATTTCTTACAAAAGTAAGGATCACGAACGCATTAGTTACGGTTATTATTATTCTCACGCAAAATATAAAATGTTAGTTAAACCAACTAAAATAATTTTAGGTGCCTTTTCAATTCTTCGAAAGAGAATTATACTGACCTACATTATAGAATATATTTTATACTGTCATGCCATTAATTTTAGACGAACATCATTTATGAAAATTAATCTATAAAGATTAAATTCAAATTGAAATATTTTACTATTTTAAAGATACTCTTTGAGCCTACAAATGTTTCACGTAACTCAAAATTTAAAAAACTACGCTTCTTTCAAATGCTTTACCATTGAAACTATATTGCATTAGTTTAACGCAATGTTCTATGTACTGTACTATATATAATTAGAATTACGTTTTTATTTCAGGTTTAAAGATATAAAAACTTCGGCCTTTGAAAATAACATTTCTTTTAACTATTGTGATGTGATGAATTTATTATTAGGCCTATATTAAAACTTCATATTTAACANTTAATATCAGAAATGCAAAAAATTATTTAATGTTTTGTAAAATACTTAATCTGGGGGTTGACAAGAAGGCAAATATTCTATAAAGGGGTCAATGGGATAAAAAGTTTGGGGACCCCTACTCTAAAACCAGTTCAAGAGAGTTGGAAAAATTACAGGCACACCTACACTGGCTGAACTATAATATTAGTTAATTTAATACCAACAACTTAAACTTTTATATTATGAGCTAATAATGATTAAAACAATTAACGATTAATGTTTAGAGCACTAGCTAGGAACATAGCAATAACATAGCAATTTCTTGTTATTAACCATATGTTGAATTTGGCAATACAAAAAGATCTATTTATCTGAAGATAATGTAACAATAACTGAATGCTGATTACAATAAACAAAGCTTTTATAATTAATGTATAATAATTTTTGTTTCAGGACTTATCA
The DNA here is from genome assembly GCF_000671375.1 of Centruroides sculpturatus. Taxonomy (NCBI): domain Eukaryota; kingdom Metazoa; phylum Arthropoda; class Arachnida; order Scorpiones; family Buthidae; genus Centruroides; species Centruroides sculpturatus. The sequence continues at coordinate 321,342 of NW_019385121.1, read as the reverse complement.
GTTGATTAATATTATCAAAATTATTAACAGTATCCTGATTACAACAAGCAGAATCTACTATATATCTTATCTAAGTTATCTAAAGTGAGAAGTGAGTAAAGTGGTGAGATTGAGTAAAAGTAAAGATTTACCGAATAAAGAGATGCTTATGAAATAGTCTTTTTATTCAATAAATGTTGTAATTATTTTTATTATATTATTTTTATCTAACAAAAAAGAATTTTATTAAAAAATGAAAAAGTTCTTGAACTATAGTTTTACTAAATTTAAGTAAAATAAATATGATAGTTGCAGTTCATAAACTTTAAATATAAAGAAATGTTTATACCATATTTAAACATAACAGACAGCTGCATTTTGTATTGTTGTCATAAAATATATTAAGAAAATTATTTGACTTTGCTGCTGTTTAATTTTTCACATGTAGTGTGAGAAGGACAATTAATATTTAGAAGAAATTAAATTACTATTCTATTTCTCTTCAAATTAAGCTATTTTTTAAAATAAGTTTTTATCCTGGATTTTTATTTGAGAAAGAGAATCTTTTTCTATGAAAATGAACAAAACTTCATCATTTTTGACATAAAATTAAAAAAGACCATGCAATATATAATCACCAATATAGTTTACTAATAGAAATGTTTTTGATCAAAATTTAATCATCATCAGCTTATAAAATCAAATATAATACAATGATGATCAAACTTGATTTAATTAGTTTTAAAATATAAATATATAGTTAAAATTCACATATATTTACTTATATAAAATTTTCTTTCAATTTAGGATGTTTCAGTTGGAGATTTTGTTTGGGCAAAACTTGGTTCTCAAAGATGGTGGCCTGCTGTTGTTATTTGGGGTTCTGACTGTGGTCAACCACCTGCAGGACATAATGAATCTTGGGTATTTTGGTGTGGTGATCATAAAATATCTGAAGTAAGAGAAATTGAATGCTGTCATCATAGTTATACATTTCAATAGATTATTTATAAAATTGTTTTATAAAATGCATATAATAATTATTAAAAATATAAACAATTTATGTAATATGCTTATTTCTAAGTAGTATTTATAGGACTACCTCGATTATTGTGGTTGTTGTTGTCACGAAAAATACTGCAATAATTGAATCTGTGTAAAATTTTGCCAAAGATTGGATCATTGTCAAAGATCTTTTAAATCTAGTAATTAAATTTTATATATGAGGTGAAAAAGAAATAGAAATGTATTGAATGTGTTAAGTAAAAAAACGAATATTTATTTAGGAAAACAAGATTATTCTTTAATCTTTATTTAATATTAATACTTTGATAATTAAGAATTTATTAGTGTATCATTGCTAATGTTACACTGATCAATTCTTAATTATCAAAGTAATATATTTTGAGTCCAGTGAGTTTTGAAATTGTGTACGTTTGAAATAAGTAATCTAGAATAATGCAATTGAAAAATCATTATACATTATTTTAAAAATATTCAAAAATTAGTGAAGGCATACACTACAATCATTAAATATAGAACATGAAATTTAAATTGGGTGTTAAAACACAAAGAAAGATGTGAAAAATAAATTTAATTATTCATCAAGCACTTTCACTTGCATCAATGCAACCTTCATCAGGAATACTAAATGTTTCATTCTTAACTTTTCCAAACTATTTTCATTTTATCCATGCTAAATGTTATGTATTGAAACTATTTATTAGTATGGTGCATTCCATCATTTACATCTATAATGTATTAGTAGGGTCAAATTCATGCATGCAGAACACAATGGCATTTATTATTTAAATGGTAAAAGTTTGTTCATGTGTGACATTTAAAATACATGACTTACAATGAAACATTCACCTAATTTGAGAATCATTGTATTTATCTTAACANTACCTCTACCAATTCTACATTACCTAATTAAAATCTTCGGTCCGTACAAATATAGAAAGTGTTGACAAAGAAATTAGTCACCAGTTTGAGTGAACCAAAACAAGCAGTTTCTTTACACACCTTATTTTCAGAGAAATTGTTTTAATATACGTATTTTGAATCATAATAAGTGTAACATTGTTTTAATTTTATTTATCGTTAAGTGCCTGAAAAGTATGCGAAAATCCGGCTATTTTTGAAATATTTCCGAAGTTAAATTACAGTTAGGTAATCATTATTGTGTTTTCCGTGAATCTGCGTGTACCTCTTGAAGACATGACAAGTCATGGGTCTATATTTAGCAACTAGGAGTCTACTTGTTTTCACCCACAGCTGTGGAATCTCATGGCAGTTATTCTGATGGATACACAGAGATGCATGCCTCTTATAAAAACCGATTAGATTTAAAGTGGATAAAAAAAATAACAACTTAAAAAATTTAATCTTTAAAATTTTTCAAAAGAGTCTATAATTAAAATCTTATGTAGGAACCAATTGACTTTTTATACATTAATTTTTATCTTTAGCACATATTTATAAAGATTTTTAACTCGAAAAACTACATTTTTTACTTGGAAAAACTAATCAATTGCATCATCTCAACAATTCACTTAAAATTAATTGAAAATTCGAGTTAAAATAGTGATTAACTTCATTATACGTCTTGACACGGTTTACTAATTTATTAATCAAGTTTTAAAATACTTATTGTAAATTTCACGTTATAAACGAATAGTCTATAATCTTCGACTGAAAATTTTTCATATAGTTTTTAATACGTTTTTGTTTTTGTTTTTTTTTTTAAATACTAAGATCTGAATGCACTCATAAAATTAGATTTATTTGATTCATATAATAGATTTTATATTTAATATAAAAAGCTAATAATTAAATTATTACATTTATTTCTTAGATCACTTAACTTAAGCTTTCTAAATTTTAATTTATAGATAATTTTAAATGAGAGTAATTTAACTGATATATAGAACCTTTGTGTGTATTTACAGAAACATAAACGGTTTTAATAAATTAAATTGATCATAATGTAAAGGAATTGATATGCGCTTATACTTATATTGTTATTCAAAAATCCATTCTGGAAACAAGGCCATTTATTATATAAATTTTAAAGACAAAAGTTTTCATTGTATATTATCAATGCCCAGCAAGAAAGATATAGATCCAATGCATAAACATTTAAATCTTTATATTCTTATTTGATAATATTCTTTTTCAAATACAATAGCACTTATTTTCTGGCGCTATGTTTCTTTGGTATTTGATATCCTTATTACGTAATAGAAGGTTATCTATTCAAAAGATTTTGTTCATAAAAGTAGCTCTGAAATAATTAAAAATAACTATTAAAGCTTCTGTTGTAGCTAATAACTAGTTACGGCGCTGTTTAGATCGAAACAATAATCTACCAAACTCAATAATCAATAAAGAAACGATGCAGCTTTAATTGATATTAGGTAATTTATTTCATGGATCTTTTTTCTATTATTTAACTTTGTTAAAGGTTAAAATGTCAGATGAATATATTTATTATATGTTCATCACGGGATACGTTTTTGAAAAGTTTATAATTAATGTTTTAAATTTCGTAAAATTATAAATTACCAGAATTAGAATGAATTCTTCTTTAAAACAAACAAATATGATTAAAATTTTTAAATGGCGTGAATAAAAACAGCTAAAAGTTTTCAAATAGTAACATTTAAATTATTTTGTCCATATCTGTTCATATGATCAGTTAATTTCGGTCTGAATTATGCGTTTATTATTTCCTTGTTAGTTTTTTCATCGTATTTATCCTAGTAAAGATTCACTGTTATTGATATAAACATATCTGGATTTCGTTCCACTGAAATTGCAATATCAATTGTCATAAAATATAGCCTAACTTATTAATAAATAAATAAATGTTATACAGCTTTTCCAGTCTCGGCATTATGTAATTATTTAAGTTACTTAAAAGTATGTTTTATGATCCTTACTTCAGTCATAATATTTAAAAAATAGCATTAATCGTAAGAAATTCTTTAAAAGCCCCTTTTAATGTGACACGAACGACCAGAAACTGAGAAATAATTCAAATTTTCGCTATTCTTTTTTTATTCTAATTCTTTGAAAACAACAGGGTATCAATGATACCAAAGTCTTCACGAACAAGGTCACTATTTCGAAAGCTTTATGGCTCCGTCTTTCTAAACTCTGCATTTTGCAATCTCAAAACAAGTCATAAATTTTAATTTCTTTATATAGTTACACATATTTTAAATAACATTCATATGTAGACAAACAATATTATACAACTTGAATTTTAGAATTTGAAGTTGGTCAAAGATGATAATTTCTACTTATGAGTTTAACATTTATTTCAATCAAATTTTGTTCAAACACAGTTATAGGAGGTAATCAAATGAAAACAGAACACAAGAGGTGTTTGTTGATTCTGCAAGTCAGATAATGAGCAAGCAGTGCAATAAGCACTTCCAGTTCTTAGTGTTGCCTAGTCTGACTTGTAGCTTTACTAAATTCCTTGTTTGTTCTACTTTCATGTAATCAACTGATATTTGTTCATTACTGCAGTGTTCCGCAATCAGTGTGCTGTCACATGGTGAAAGGTGTGACGTGAACTTTTATATATTCTGTTAATTTCAAGTTTTATTTATATATTTTTATCACAGTTGTTGTGTTTCTTATGCTTGTATTTCATTCTTGCCGCAGCACTGATGAAATAAGATGATGATTGTTTATTCTTTATTACAAGCCACGCATTTTTATGTATTCTAAGAAANTGTTGTTTTGAAATATATTTTTTCTAAGAAGAAAAAGAATAAAAGAAATTCTAAGTTATATACAACCATGTCTTATTATCTAAATCTAATGTATTCCTGAAAACAATTCAAAATAGATTTTAAATTTGACATTATATAAATATTTTTGTAAAATGACATTAAACATTAAAACAATTCATAAAAACAGATTAAACAAGTATTTTCTTAATATTGTCCATATTGTTGTAATAGAAAAGGTTGGTGTCAAATGTATTAATAGTCTTAACTTTGAGTAAAAGTATTGAGTTAGGTTGTTGCCTTCTTGATTCCACTCATTTACACCATAAGCATAATATAATTATTTTTCTAAATTTTTGACAAGAGTGTTTCTAGTCTTCCTAGTTCTTGATCTTGCAACCAATTACATATTTCCAATCTAAAGCAGATCCTTTCAGCTTACTGATTGCCAGTGGCAATATTTGACTCTCTACTAGCTTTTTTTGGTTTTTAATAATTTCTATAAGTTTTATCCATTCTTCTGCACTTTTGGTTGTATAACTATTAAATTCTGATAATGATTGGGTCAGATCTGGTACAGTTTGTATTTCTATAATGGCATGGTTCATTTGCTACTGTTCATTTATTTTTGCTGCATCATTGATTCCATTAATTTATACATCAGGTGCATGATCATGTCCAATGTTGGATTTATCCAGACATCTTGATCATCACTAATCAGACAATTAGTTATTTGTTCTACTTTTTAACTTTAATCTTCTTTAAATTGATCATGAGTAATACGGTATCTATCCATATTACTCATGTTAGAAACTAACATGTCTTCATTCGTTTTAGTCTTGATTTTGATTTTCTCAATAGTCATATTTTTGATCCTAATTGCTTCTAACAAATGTTGCGGTTTATGTTTTGGGCCACTTTGTTTTTTTAATTGCATGTTTCTAGTTCTTGTTTAAATTGATTGTAAGTGCTCAAATGTCGTCTTCAGTAAATATCTTGTGATAGGCTTAAGATTAAATAGCAGGAAATAAATTTCTGAGATTGGCCTCTGAGGAAATAAATATCCTCAGAGGCCAATCTCTGGCTTTTCTTCATCTTGGCAGCTCCTTGGGGCTTAAAATGGTTATTAATATCTTATTTGACTGCAGTATTCACTCTGTAGGGCACGTTTTGGTGCTTTACAGAATTTCCAACATCTTGCTTGCTTAGCAAAGCTTACTTCTTCTTCTTCATGCCTTCTCATGTTAAACTTATGCTAATAACAAAAATAATAATCCCTCTAATATCTGTTATTTTTAATATGTTATTTCAAATTTAAATCAAAGATAATTTTAGCATATTATTTAACATAAATGATTTTTTATTCTGTTAGATATTTTTTATATTTAATTGGAATGTATTTTAAAAAATTTTTCTAATGATTAAGTGTTTTTTGTATTTTTAGGTACCCAGAAATATGCTTCTTGAATTTATTCCTCATTTTAATAGGAAATATAATGAATTTGCAGGAAATAAATTTGAAAGAGGTATCATTGAAGTTTTACAGGTATATGTTTTTCTTGTATTAAAATTACACTGGATGTAAATTTTATCATTTATTTCAATCAATAATAATAATAATTTTTTCTGTGAGATTAAAGAAATATTTCACACTTCATTAATATTCTGAACTATTAATAGTATGAAAAGTTTTTTGGTATTATTGATATATTTTCAGTAGCAGTTTGATTTTTACTTGATTACTTTCATACAAACAGTTCATCAGTAGAACATCAGTACAATTAATATTTGAGAAAATGAATTAATTTATTAAATAATTAAAACCTTTTCAAAACCAATTCATGCAACTTTTTCTTGCAGTGAAAACCTACTTTTGATCTGTATACTTATCATCTTTTTTAAAAATCCAACACGGGGGGACACTACATATCAGGAAATTTTAGCGAGGAACCTGGCCGCAAAATACAAGAGAAAAATTAATTGGATTTAAAAAAAACAGAGACCTGTTAGGGAGGATGTACCTATACTTATCATCACAAATAAATAAGAAGAAAAAAGTTCTTTTAAGTTTTCTAAAAAAATTTTTATTCATAGAAAAGCCAGTTGAATTCAGTTTGTTTGAAGCATTTCCTTAACACCTTTCAAAACATTTTATTAAATTATAGAACAGAACCCAGTATTTTTAAGTGTAAATAAAGTGATTGATGACAGAACAGGTAGAAATTGAGCAAATGCAATGAAACTTTTTAGGATAAATACTGAGATATCCTCTCATCCAGGAGGAGGTTAATAAATTCTTTCAGTTGAATAAACTTTATCTTGTATTTTCTCCCCAAAGATATCTTCATCCTTCACCTGCAGCAGGTTCATTTGCTGTCTGGTCAGGTATTCAAAGAGCATTCAAAATGAGAATTATTCTAATATATGAGCAAACACCAAATATATACCTACAGTTTTTAAGAATGCTAAGTTTGAATATTTGATCCATTTTCTGTGAAGTCTGATTGATTCTCTAATTTACAGTTGTTAATTTTTTTAAAAAATGAATTAGTTTTATGAATTTTATATCAGAAAAAGCATACAAGAAGGTTGTAACAATTTAGTGATTTTAAAATTATCAAATAAAAATAAGAATAGATAGGAGTAATGTTGTGCTGATAACGATATATTAAACCAAAATCAATGTACAAGGGCGGTTTTTTTAAGCTTTGATGGTCCATAAAACAAAGACAAGTGTAAATAACAAAATGAATTTATTATCAAAAGTTAGGTACAAACATGGTTACTTTTTGACATAATAACCATGAAGATTGAGGCATTTGTCATATCTGTGGAAGAACTTTTCCATTCCCTTGTCATAGAATGTTGCAAACCTTTTAACTCTTGCCTGCAGCCTTTCTAGAGCGCATGAGTGCGCCTTAATACAATGCGTATCGTTAATGTACTTTAACAGAAAGTCGTCGTAAGTGCTTCTTTTCATGACTACTAAGTCCTTCGACTTGTCGGCCCTTGTGAGTACGAGATTGTTACTTTTCAGCCATTCTCGACTTTTTTTGATATTTGCCCAAATTGGGTCACAATCCCTTTTACTATATTCTTGTTTGATTTTAAGCGCCACTTCCCATCTGAACATTTCTTTTTTGATCTCGCTGAGCCCCTCTATAGCTTGCTCTACTTCCGGCATGATCTTTTCTTGCGTGAGTTTAGGTGGTAGAATGTTGCTGCTAGTGAATTGAGATGGCCTTAGCAGTGTTGTTTTGAAGGTCATCATTAGTCTCAAACCTCTGCTCTCCTAGCCACGTTTTCAGTTCAGGAAAGAGATGGAAGTCTTCACACATTAGAAAGTTCTTTTTCTTGAACAGAAAAAGTGACTAGGAGGGCAGAGGTTTGAGACTAAGACAATCTCCAAAACAACATTAAGGCCCATCTCGAGTCATTGGCAGCAACACTATTCTATGACAAGGGGATGGAAAAGCTCATTCACAGATATGACAAATGCCTCAATCTTCACAGTGATTATGTCAAAAAGTAACCATGTTTGTACCTAACTTCTGGTAATTAATTCACTTTGTTATTTACACTTGTCTTTTTTTATGGACCATCAGAGCTTGAAAAGAAAACAGCCTACATATATTTACAATATTGATATTCTAGATTTTAGAATATCAATACTGAAACTAATATATGTTTACAGTATCAATATCGATATATTGAAGAAATCTGAATATCAAGCTCAATAATGATATCAAAATTTTGATTTAACACAGAGCTAATTAGGAGGAGCTGAAATATGGTAAATTTGGTCATGTATGTTAAAATCTTCACATAAAAATAATAAGGCAGAAAATAGCATTCACTTGTGTTACTTTTGTATATTTTTAGTCTGCAGTTACTATCTCATTAAAACATTGAAGAGAAAGTTAATTGAAGGTGATATGAATAAAGCATCAAAAAATACCAAAATATATTTTAATATTTCAAAGAAAAAGATATTGTCAAAAACAAAAGATGAGGGAAAATGCCACTAATATATTATTTTCCATTGATATTCTGTTTTCATTTCATTTTTTACATGCTACACAAAGAATTGCATTAGAAGATGTAAGGTACTCTGTATTTTATGATCCACAATAAAGCCTAAATTACATTATATAAGTTTACTAGCTATTTGTGAGTGTATAAATTCATGAAAGAGTTAACAAGTTGACACTTACATACACTGGTCTAGTGAGTTTGCTTACTCACTTTATTTCAATGCTACACTAAAAAGTAATAAAATATAATAATCTTTAAACTATATGATAATATGAAGAATTGTGAAGTCTAATTTTAATGTAATTTTAAGTTAAAAAATTGTGTCTTTTCTCAAATAGGCACATATGTAATTTGGAACAAAGGATTTAAATTCCTTAAAATAAATAAATATTGTTTATTAGATTTCTGGAAGAAAATTGTGATTATTTCCTCTCTCTTGACGTTCATTTCTCAAATTATAAGCAAAATAAAATTCTCACATTGAGCTACCCATATACATTATCTGTTGATTGTGGTACTTGCATAGCCAACAGATGATGTATAATGAATATATAGATATATATTCTGTATAATAATATATAGAATATTTGATTATATGGTGCATATTTCTTATTCAGAGAGTAAACTTGAGGATGAGTAGCAACTAAAGTATCTTGGTCTTTAACTTTACTTATTTAGATGAGTTATCAAGAGAGTTACTAGTCAAAGTAATTACATTGTGTGAGTTTGGTAGCAAGAGTAAATTGCTGGTTAGTGACTACTAAATTCACCCAATGTAACCAAAGATTAATATTTTTTTGTAAGAAATGATTAATAGCTTCCTTCTAATTTATTTTTAATAATATGTGCACAGTTTTCTCTGGAGTTTCTCCAATTCTGTTTTTGATATGTAAGTTTAAAAGTTAGGAGGGTCATCTTAAATTACCAATAAGAGCTGCACATGTTAAATACAGGCTAAAATTTGATCCTTGTCTGAAGTCAAAGCACCATATATACTGATATATATATAGTACTTTGACTTGCAAATTTTAAGATTTGACTCTGTTTTAGAACAATCAAATCAATTTGACTCAAAGATTTTGTAGTCAAGCACAAGCTCTATCTGTATGAATACTGTTACTGAAAATTATTTCGTTTATATATTTTTTTATATTATTGAAAAAGAAATTAATATAAATAAAATATTTTTTATTATTTATGATAACCATTTACACTCTTTTGGTTAATTGAATGCAAAAATTCTTTAAAATTGCCAATTGTAGTGTCTATATTCATGATTAAAATTTTTAAAACCTAACCTGTAAACTTAATCTAGAATTAAAAAATTCTTAAATTGAAATCTGATATATTCTGAAATAATTCTGAAGTTAATTCTCTGAAATTGTTAAATAAAATAGTTTTAAAAAATATGACTTATAAAATTTGTTTGAATTATCATTTATACTTATGTTTAATGTTTTGCTTAGACAATTATTGCTATCTTTTAATATTTTGTTTTTATTAAAATAATAAAAATTTTATTATTAATTGCAGGAATTAGCAAATAGAGTTAATATAAATGGAACAATTACAAAGGATCCAGGATCTTTGCTGAAATGGGCTAAAGATGGTTTTCCCAATAAATGTAAAAAAGCAAATCCATTTTCACCAAGTGTTGGTATGTAGAATTAATTTATTCAGAAATTTTATCCATTTAGTTTAGTTATTATAGCTTAATTATTGATAATTTAATTAAATTTTGTGTGAATATATATGAACTAAAATATTTTCACTTTCAAATAAAACTTTTATATAATTTTAATATATTCTAACTTTTCTGAATTTTATTTTTTCTTAATTAATCACTAATCATCTTATGACTGCTAAGAAATATTTATTTAAAGATGCATAAACACTTTTAGCTTAATTTATAGACCATCTTCAGGTGAGATTGTTTAGAATAATTATCAAACATTCCAAATAGAACATCATCAAGATGGAACATAAGTTCTAAGGTTTAAATACGCAGCTATAAGTTTATACCAGGGCTGTGGAGTCGGAGTCGTGGAGTTTTGGTGTTTTAGCCAGAGTCGGAGTTGTCAAAAAATCTTCCTTACTCCGACTCCTTTTTACTTAACTAGTAATGTATGTAAAATGGAAAAGTATTGGAATCATGCCAAATTTGACCCTCCAAGTTTCTTTTGCAAATCGACACGTTTGGAGACCTCCTGAAATCCTCAAAAAAAAATAAAAGGAAAAAAATTCGCGCGAGTGTGTGTGTTGGCATCTAATTTGTTTAATTTCTTTATTTTCTGTTCTGAGATATTAAACAATATTACAGAATGGGTAAAGTTTAAGAAACGAAATGTGGCACTGTAGCTTGCTTATAAAGGGGCATTAATACTATTAAATTTTGGTTCTTAATTAAAGGTCGACAGGGTGAAGACATAAAAGTGGTCATGTGTCATATCTCTTAATGAATATTTTATTCGTTATTAGTGTTCAAAATTAAAAAAATAATAATAATAAAATAAAACTTGTCTCTACCCTCAAAGTAAGCTTTTTTGCCATTTTATAGTAGTACAGTAAACCCGTTAAGATGTTCTTGCCTAAGATGTTAGAATGTATATGGGGACACGATTTAGTTCAACCACTTTGATGCTTAATAACTAACTCCTGTGTTAAACCATCTGACTCCGATTCTGACCACTCTGACCACAGAAATTATTAGGCTTCAAACAGGGTGAACAAAATCGTGCCCCACATACACAGTCTAAAATCCACACATATAGAAAAAAACCTCAAATCTTTTGTATATCTCGAAATTTCAAGATGTCCCGAGTCCAAAAATGTAAAAATTTGGGAGGGGTCGTTTTTTCACCGAGCGCTACACTTTCCATCTGTTATATATAACAGCCGGATAAGTAAAAATTATCGAATACATATTTATATATTACTTAGAGGAGTCTTATAGCTTTAGAATGAAAAGTTTCTACGTTCTATCTTTATTAGAACTTTATTTATTGAACCTTTTATTCTGAGGTCACGTGATGACATCAGAATTTCCGGGTCTCTTTTGATAACATGGCCACCCCTAGTCGGAGTCGGATGGTAAGGAAAAGTCGGAGTTGGAGTCGGTAGATTTTTACACGACTCCACAGCCCTGGTTTATACAACTATTAATAAAAATACAGTATAATGTAATTACATAATTTTTTTTTNCTAGTCGGAGTCGGATGGTAAGGAAAAGTCGGAGTTGGAGTCGGTAGATTTTTACATGACTCCACAGCCCTGGTTTATACAACTATTAATAAAAATACAGTATAATGTAATTACATAATTTTTTTTTTGTTTTGTGAATCTATCAATCTATTTAGAATTAAAAATTAAAAGATAGATTTTACTAATCATCAGTGTTGTAGCTACAAATTTTGATGACCACAAGGTGCTCCTACATGTTTGCACCTAAAATAGCTACTCATTTTCCCCCTAGTTTCATCACTGCTCTTCATGGATATAACAATCAATGTTTATAATGAGGAAATCTTGTCAGTCTCCTAGTGCTTGTTATAACAGAGTTTGATTGTATCTAAATACAACCATGAAACATAATTTCTAAATCAAAAATAAATAAATAAATAAATAAAATATAATATAATAAACTAAATATACTGTAGTCCATAAGGTTGGAAGGAAACTAGGAGTTTCCATATAGAAACTTTTTTATATGATGAATTTCCATGCTAATGGTAATCTTTCTGCATCTCTGTCATTAATGCATTGATTTACCAATTTGATTTTATATATTTCAATTTTTTTCACTGCTTGTTCTTTTGGAGAGTGTAATGTTCTAATTATATCTACTTCATCCCATTTTACTACAGAGCCTTTTGCTTGCAATGTCATGGATAGTACTGTATTGCAAATTCTTTTGTTAACACTATATTTATGTTAAAGTTGAATCCCTAGGTTTTTTCTGATAACTCCAATATAGTCCTTTTTTATTCCTAATGCAGGTTTTTATAAGGTATGTGGAATATGCCTGCTCTTCCTCCTGTAACTTTTAAATGTTAGAATGTTTCATTTTGATGATTTATTAGAGAGGTTGAGGCGCACGTTTTAAACGTGTAAACGTGTACGTGTGACGTTCGGCGCCACTTTCCCGTAAGCCTAAAAGTTTGACAATGGTGTTTGGAATGTCGAGCGTGATTTCACCGACTATCCAAACACCATTGTCAAACTTTTAGGCTTACGGGAAAGCGGCGCCGAACGTCACACGTACACGTTTACACGTTTAAAACGTGCGCCTCAACCTCTCTAATAAGTTAGTAGCATTACATAATTCTATTAATAGTATCATATCATACGTTTTTGAGGGGAATAACATTTTGGTGTGCCGTGTTGAGTCATGGGTGTGCCACAAGTAGAAAAAGTTTGCAGAACACTGCATTACTGGATAATAATATTGTGAAAATTGTATTTAGTATTGTTGAATTGCATATACTTATATGTGGTATACTGTATAATGAATATTGCATTTGCACACTTCCAGGAAAAGATGGATTCCCTTTTTTCAAAATTAAAATGCACCAAAGAATAAATGTATTTATGTGTTTTTAATATTGCTCTAAAATGTTATAATTATACTATAACCTCAGTTCAGTAAATTCAATTTAGTACCTAAAAATTTTTTTGATATTGTTTGGATCTCTATAAAATAGCCTAAAGCTAGGCAGTTAATTTGCTACCTTGTAGTAATATTAGTAATTTGAAATTTGCTACCTTGTAGTTAATACAGTCGACCCCCCTATAAGATAGAGATACGTTCCATTCTCTAGGAATCCGCTTTCTTACGAATCCTTCCAATCACAACCCGACACGTATCAAGTTTACGGACTACGGCTGTTTGAAAGATTTTCTTCCATAAAATTAATCGATTCTAGACTAATCCGACTCAACATTTCCAAAATACGTATATATTTTTTGGGAATAATCCGTATAAACTACGCTATAAACAAAAAATTGTAGGATTACTTACCGAGTGTCACCATTCGACATTGCCATTGCTC
>NW_019385121.1:279339-307043 GCF_000671375.1 Centruroides sculpturatus | reverse complement strand
TGGCTATTGTATCATTAAAAATTATTTCTTTATTTTGTACAAACAAAATAAATATATTGAAAAATATAAAAACTAAAAATTATACTTTAGAAGTTAATCTAGTATCAAAAATGTTCGATTCAGCACGACACACAGTCTTCAGAAAAACACTACAAAAAAGTGCCAGTGCTGCCAGCTAAAACACACACACCAACAAAAAAAATATTGGAGTAGCCCAAGATATAGCCAAAGATTGCAGCACCACAGCACTAGCGAAGATTTAAATTTGCCGACTGGAATGCTTTCGGTTAACCAACGTTTCGGATAACTGGCTGGATAACCGGCTTTCGGATAAAAAACGCTCTACAGTAATACCCTGAACTTACGCGATAGTGGGACCGAGCGATAACCGCGTAAGTCGGGGTATAATTTCGCAATTTGTGTAAAATCCAAGTCGGATGTATGTAAGCTAATAAATGTTCTCGTTAATCTTATCTCGTCTTTTGATTCGTTCACGGTTACAAGAAATCACACATAGAGTCTCTCTAGTCTCCATAGATATAACAAACTCAGAAATAAATAACACAAAATAAATTGTAGCTATATGTCGATTCCGCGCGGCATGTCCGAACATGTAAGCTAAACAATAGTGTGGGGGAGTGAGTAATCAAGAGTTGCGTGGCGCTCAAAGAAAAGACGAATCGACGAGATTTGAAAATCGCGTAACTCCGAGTTCGCGTAAGTCGAGGTATTACTGTACTGTATATAATTTAGAAAAATCTAGAAGAAAGAATTGGTCCTTGAAAATATTTTTAATATTCTCAGTTATGTAATTCATTTCAAATAGCTAATATGATGTTTATCTTTCAGTTATTGTTTCTTATTAAATTCTAGGCACTAATTCTAATACTGTACATAATATTTAAATTTAATACAGTTAAATAAATTTAGTTATTTTTTTCCAGATTGTCCTATTTCAGAACATATTAGAAAACAGTTAAATAGAATTAAAGCTCAATATTTAGAATCTGTATGGACAGATAAAGGAGTATCTCTTATCCCTCGTGTTTCTAGAAATGATCAGTTAGTAAATGAAAGTAAGTATTCATTAATTACAAATAATGTTATTTATTATTACAAAACAATTTTATTGTATACTGTATTATTACAGTTTTACTTTACATTGTTTTTAATTTTATTTGCTGAATATTTATAATTATTTTATTTTATATTTTTATTTTTTACTTTAAAAAATTGCTAATAAATTTATAAAAAGAAATAATCATATTACAGAAACTTTAAAAAATGTAGTATATCTCTCAATTGCAGACTTGTATTTCTTTTTCTTCTTCGTTTTTTTTTTTTTTTTTTTTTTTTTTTTTTTTTTTTTTTTTTTTTTTTTTTTTTTTTTTTTTTTTTTTTTTTTTTTTTTTTTTTTTTTTTTTTTTTTTTTTTTTTTTTTTTTTTTTTTTTTTTTTTTTTTTTTTTTTTTTTTTTTTTTTTTTTTTTTTTTTTTTTTTTTTTTTTTTTTTTTTTTTTTTTTTTTTTTTTTTTTTTTTTTTTTTTTTTTTTTTTTTTTTTTTTTTTTTTTTTTTTTTTTTTTTTTTTTTTTTTTTTTTTTTTTTTTTTTTTTTTTTTTTTTTTTTTTTTTTTTTTTTTTTTTTTTTTTTTTTTTTTTTTTTTTTTTTTTTTTTTTTTTTTTTTTTTTTTTTTTTTTTTTTTTTTTTTTTTTTTTTTTTTTTTTTTTTTTTTTTTTTTTTTTTTTTTTTTTTTTTTTTTTTTTTTTTTTTTTTTTTTTTTTTTTTTTTTTTTTTTTTTTTTTTTTTTTTTTTTTTTTTTTTTTTTTTTTTTTTTTTTTTTTTTTTTTTTTTTTTTTTTTTTTTTTTTTTTTTTTTTTTTTTTTTTTTTTTTTTTTTTTTTTTTTTTTTTTTTTTTTTTTTTTTTTTTTTTTTTTTTTTTTTTTTTTTTTTTTTTTTTTTTTTTTTTTTTTTTTTTTTTTTTTTTTTTTTTTTTTTTTTTTTTTTTTTTTTTTTTTTTTTTTTTTTTTTTTTTTTTTTTTTTTTTTTTTTTTTTTTTTTTTTTTTTTTTTTTTTTTTTTTTTTTTTTTTTTTTTTTTTTTTTTTTTTTTTTTTTTTTTTTTTTTTTTTTTTTTTTTTTTTTTTTTTTTTTTTTTTTTTTTTTTTTTTTTTTTTTTTTTTTTTTTTTTTTTTTTTTTTTTTTTTTTTTTTTTTTTTTTTTTTTTTTTTTTTTTTTTTTTTTTTTTTTTTTTTTTTTTTTTTTTTTTTTTTTTTTTTTTTTTTTTTTTTTTTTTTTTTTTTTTTTTTTTTTTTTTTTTTTTTTTTTTTTTTTTTTTTTTTTTTTTTTTTTTTTTTTTTTTTTTTTTTTTTTTTTTTTTTTTTTTTTTTTTTTTTTTTTTTTTTTTTTTTTTTTTTTTTTTTTTTTTTTTTTTTTTTTTTTTTTTTTTTTTTTTTTTTTTTTTTTTTTTTTTTTTTTTTTTTTTTTTTTTTTTTTTTTTTTTTTTTTTTTTTTTTTTTTTTTTTTTTTTTTTTTTTTTTTTTTTTTTTTTTTTTTTTTTTTTTTTTTTTTTTTTTTTTTTTTTTTTTTTTTTTTTTTTTTTTTTTTTTTTTTTTTTTTTTTTTTTTTTTTTTTTTTTTTTTTTTTTTTTTTTTTTTTTTTTTTTTTTTTTTTTTTTTTTTTTTTTTTTTTTTTTTTTTTTTTTTTTTTTTTTTTTTTTTTTTTTTTTTTTTTTTTTTTTTTTTTTTTTTTTTTTTTTTTTTTTTTTTTTTTTTTTTTTTTTTTTTTTTTTTTTTTTTTTTTTTTTTTTTTTTTTTTTTTTTTTTTTTTTTTTTTTTTTTTTTTTTTTTTTTTTTTTTTTTTTTTTTTTTTTTTTTTTTTTTTTTTTTTTTTTTTTTTTTTTTTTTTTTTTTTTTTTTTTTTTTTTTTTTTTTTTTTTTTTTTTTTTTTTTTTTTTTTTTTTTTTTTTTTTTTTTTTTTTTTTTTTTTTTTTTTTTTTTTTTTTTTTTTTTTTTTTTTTTTTTTTTTTTTTTTTTTTTTTTTTTTTTTTTTTTTTTTTTTTTTTTTTTTTTTTTTTTTTTTTTTTTTTTTTTTTTTTTTTTTTTTTTTTTTTTTTTTTTTTTTTTTTTTTTTTTTTTTTTTTTTTTTTTTTTTTTTTTTTTTTTTTTTTTTTTTTTTTTTTTTTTTTTTTTTTTTTTTTTTTTTTTTTTTTTTTTTTTTTTTTTTTTTTTTTTTTTTTTTTTTTTTTTTTTTTTTTTTTTTTTTTTTTTTTTTTTTTTTTTTTTTTTTTTTTTTTTTTTTTTTTTTTTTTTTTTTTTTTTTTTTTTTTTTTTTTTTTTTTTTTTTTTTTTTTTTTTTTTTTTTTTTTTTTTTTTTTTTTTTTTTTTTTTTTTTTTTTTTTTTTTTTTTTTTTTTTTTTTTTTTTTTTTTTTTTTTTTTTTTTTTTTTTTTTTTTTTTTTTTTTTTTTTTTTTTTTTTTTTTTTTTTTTTTTTTTTTTTTTTTTTTTTTTTTTTTTTTTTTTTTTTTTTTTTTTTTTTTTTTTTTTTTTTTTTTTTTTTTTTTTTTTTTTTTTTTTTTTTTTTTTTTTTTTTTTTTTTTTTTTTTTTTTTTTTTTTTTTTTTTTTTTTTTTTTTTTTTTTTTTTTTTTTTTTTTTTTTTTTTTTTTTTTTTTTTTTTTTTTTTTTTTTTTTTTTTTTTTTTTTTTTTTTTTTTTTTTTTTTTTTTTTTTTTTTTTTTTTTTTTTTTTTTTTTTTTTTTTTTTTTTTTTTTTTTTTTTTTTTTTTTTTTTTTTTTTTTTTTTTTTTTTTTTTTTTTTTTTTTTTTTTTTTTTTTTTTTTTTTTTTTTTTTTTTTTTTTTTTTTTTTTTTTTTTTTTTTTTTTTTTTTTTTTTTTTTTTTTTTTTTTTTTTTTTTTTTTTTTTTTTTTTTTTTTTTTTTTTTTTTTTTTTTTTTTTTTTTTTTTTTTTTTTTTTTTTTTTTTTTTTTTTTTTTTTTTTTTTTTTTTTTTTTTTTTTTTTTTTTTTTTTTTTTTTTTTTTTTTTTTTTTTTTTTTTTTTTTTTTTTTTTTTTTTTTTTTTTTTTTTTTTTTTTTTTTTTTTTTTTTTTTTTTTTTTTTTTTTTTTTTTTTTTTTTTTTTTTTTTTTTTTTTTTTTTTTTTTTTTTTTTTTTTTTTTTTTTTTTTTTTTTTTTTTTTTTTTTTTTTTTTTTTTTTTTTTTTTTTTTTTTTTTTTTTTTTTTTTTTTTTTTTTTTTTTTTTTTTTTTTTTTTTTTTTTTTTTTTTTTTTTTTTTTTTTTTTTTTTTTTTTTTTTTTTTTTTTTTTTTTTTTTTTTTTTTTTTTTTTTTTTTTTTTTTTTTTTTTTTTTTTTTTTTTTTTTTTTTTTTTTTTTTTTTTTTTTTTTTTTTTTTTTTTTTTTTTTTTTTTTTTTTTTTTTTTTTTTTTTTTTTTTTTTTTTTTTTTTTTTTTTTTTTTTTTTTTTTTTTTTTTTTTTTTTTTTTTTTTTTTTTTTTTTTTTTTTTTTTTTTTTTTTTTTTTTTTTTTTTTTTTTTTTTTTTTTTTTTTTTTTTTTTTTTTTTTTTTTTTTTTTTTTTTTTTTTTTTTTTTTTTTTTTTTTTTTTTTTTTTTTTTTTTTTTTTTTTTTTTTTTTTTTTTTTTTTTTTTTTTTTTTTTTTTTTTTTTTTTTTTTTTTTTTTTTTTTTTTTTTTTTTTTTTTTTTTTTTTTTTTTTTTTTTTTTTTTTTTTTTTTTTTTTTTTTTTTTTTTTTTTTTTTTTTTTTTTTTTTTTTTTTTTTTTTTTTTTTTTTTTTTTTTTTTTTTTTTTTTTTTTTTTTTTTTTTTTTTTTTTTTTTTTTTTTTTTTTTTTTTTTTTTTTTTTTTTTTTTTTTTTTTTTTTTTTTTTTTTTTTTTTTTTTTTTTTTTTTTTTTTTTTTTTTTTTTTTTTTTTTTTTTTTTTTTTTTTTTTTTTTTTTTTTTTTTTTTTTTTTTTTTTTTTTTTTTTTTTTTTTTTTTTTTTTTTTTTTTTTTTTTTTTTTTTTTTTTTTTTTTTTTTTTTTTTTTTTTTTTTTTTTTTTTTTTTTTTTTTTTTTTTTTTTTTTTTTTTTTTTTTTTTTTTTTTTTTTTTTTTTTTTTTTTTTTTTTTTTTTTTTTTTTTTTTTTTTTTTTTTTTTTTTTTTTTTTTTTTTTTTTTTTTTTTTTTTTTTTTTTTTTTTTTTTTTTTTTTTTTTTTTTTTTTTTTTTTTTTTTTTTTTTTTTTTTTTTTTTTTTTTTTTTTTTTTTTTTTTTTTTTTTTTTTTTTTTTTTTTTTTTTTTTTTTTTTTTTTTTTTTTTTTTTTTTTTTTTTTTTTTTTTTTTTTTTTTTTTTTTTTTTTTTTTTTTTTTTTTTTTTTTTTTTTTTTTTTTTTTTTTTTTTTTTTTTTTTTTTTTTTTTTTTTTTTTTTTTTTTTTTTTTTTTTTTTTTTTTTTTTTTTTTTTTTTTTTTTTTTTTTTTTTTTTTTTTTTTTTTTTTTTTTTTTTTTTTTTTTTTTTTTTTTTTTTTTTTTTTTTTTTTTTTTTTTTTTTTTTTTTTTTTTTTTTTTTTTTTTTTTTTTTTTTTTTTTTTTTTTTTTTTTTTTTTTTTTTTTTTTTTTTTTTTTTTTTTTTTTTTTTTTTTTTTTTTTTTTTTTTTTTTTTTTTTTTTTTTTTTTTTTTTTTTTTTTTTTTTTTTTTTTTTTTTTTTTTTTTTTTTTTTTTTTTTTTTTTTTTTTTTTTTTTTTTTTTTTTTTTTTTTTTTTTTTTTTTTTTTTTTTTTTTTTTTTTTTTTTTTTTTTTTTTTTTTTTTTTTTTTTTTTTTTTTTTTTTTTTTTTTTTTTTTTTTTTTTTTTTTTTTTTTTTTTTTTTTTTTTTTTTTTTTTTTTTTTTTTTTTTTTTTTTTTTTTTTTTTTTTTTTTTTTTTTTTTTTTTTTTTTTTTTTTTTTTTTTTTTTTTTTTTTTTTTTTTTTTTTTTTTTTTTTTTTTTTTTTTTTTTTTTTTTTTTTTTTTTTTTTTTTTTTTTTTTTTTTTTTTTTTTTTTTTTTTTTTTTTTTTTTTTTTTTTTTTTTTTTTTTTTTTTTTTTTTTTTTTTTTTTTTTTTTTTTTTTTTTTTTTTTTTTTTTTTTTTTTTTTTTTTTTTTTTTTTTTTTTTTTTTTTTTTTTTTTTTTTTTTTTTTTTTTTTTTTTTTTTTTTTTTTTTTTTTTTTTTTTTTTTTTTTTTTTTTTTTTTTTTTTTTTTTTTTTTTTTTTTTTTTTTTTTTTTTTTTTTTTTTTTTTTTTTTTTTTTTTTTTTTTTTTTTTTTTTTTTTTTTTTTTTTTTTTTTTTTTTTTTTTTTTTTTTTTTTTTTTTTTTTTTTTTTTTTTTTTTTTTTTTTTTTTTTTTTTTTTTTTTTTTTTTTTTTTTTTTTTTTTTTTTTTTTTTTTTTTTTTTTTTTTTTTTTTTTTTTTTTTTTTTTTTTTTTTTTTTTTTTTTTTTTTTTTTTTTTTTTTTTTTTTTTTTTTTTTTTTTTTTTTTTTTTTTTTTTTTTTTTTTTTTTTTTTTTTTTTTTTTTTTTTTTTTTTTTTTTTTTTTTTTTTTTTTTTTTTTTTTTTTTTTTTTTTTTTTTTTTTTTTTTTTTTTTTTTTTTTTTTTTTTTTTTTTTTTTTTTTTTTTTTTTTTTTTTTTTTTTTTTTTTTTTTTTTTTTTTTTTTTTTTTTTTTTTTTTTTTTTTTTTTTTTTTTTTTTTTTTTTTTTTTTTTTTTTTTTTTTTTTTTTTTTTTTTTTTTTTTTTTTTTTTTTTTTTTTTTTTTTTTTTTTTTTTTTTTTTTTTTTTTTTTTTTTTTTTTTTTTTTTTTTTTTTTTTTTTTTTTTTTTTTTTTTTTTTTTTTTTTTTTTTTTTTTTTTTTTTTTTTTTTTTTTTTTTTTTTTTTTTTTTTTTTTTTTTTTTTTTTTTTTTTTTTTTTTTTTTTTTTTTTTTTTTTTTTTTTTTTTTTTTTTTTTTTTTTTTTTTTTTTTTTTTTTTTTTTTTTTTTTTTTTTTTTTTTTTTTTTTTTTTTTTTTTTTTTTTTTTTTTTTTTTTTTTTTTTTTTTTTTTTTTTTTTTTTTTTTTTTTTTTTTTTTTTTTTTTTTTTTTTTTTTTTTTTTTTTTTTTTTTTTTTTTTTTTTTTTTTTTTTTTTTTTTTTTTTTTTTTTTTTTTTTTTTTTTTTTTTTTTTTTTTTTTTTTTTTTTTTTTTTTTTTTTTTTTTTTTTTTTTTTTTTTTTTTTTTTTTTTTTTTTTTTTTTTTTTTTTTTTTTTTTTTTTTTTTTTTTTTTTTTTTTTTTTTTTTTTTTTTTTTTTTTTTTTTTTTTTTTTTTTTTTTTTTTTTTTTTTTTTTTTTTTTTTTTTTTTTTTTTTTTTTTTTTTTTTTTTTTTTTTTTTTTTTTTTTTTTTTTTTTTTTTTTTTTTTTTTTTTTTTTTTTTTTTTTTTTTTTTTTTTTTTTTTTTTTTTTTTTTTTTTTTTTTTTTTTTTTTTTTTTTTTTTTTTTTTTTTTTTTTTTTTTTTTTTTTTTTTTTTTTTTTTTTTTTTTTTTTTTTTTTTTTTTTTTTTTTTTTTTTTTTTTTTTTTTTTTTTTTTTTTTTTTTTTTTTTTTTTTTTTTTTTTTTTTTTTTTTTTTTTTTTTTTTTTTTTTTTTTTTTTTTTTTTTTTTTTTTTTTTTTTTTTTTTTTTTTTTTTTTTTTTTTTTTTTTTTTTTTTTTTTTTTTTTTTTTTTTTTTTTTTTTTTTTTTTTTTTTTTTTTTTTTTTTTTTTTTTTTTTTTTTTTTTTTTTTTTTTTTTTTTTTTTTTTTTTTTTTTTTTTTTTTTTTTTTTTTTTTTTTTTTTTTTTTTTTTTTTTTTTTTTTTTTTTTTTTTTTTTTTTTTTTTTTTTTTTTTTTTTTTTTTTTTTTTTTTTTTTTTTTTTTTTTTTTTTTTTTTTTTTTTTTTTTTTTTTTTTTTTTTTTTTTTTTTTTTTTTTTTTTTTTTTTTTTTTTTTTTTTTTTTTTTTTTTTTTTTTTTTTTTTTTTTTTTTTTTTTTTTTTTTTTTTTTTTTTTTTTTTTTTTTTTTTTTTTTTTTTTTTTTTTTTTTTTTTTTTTTTTTTTTTTTTTTTTTTTTTTTTTTTTTTTTTTTTTTTTTTTTTTTTTTTTTTTTTTTTTTTTTTTTTTTTTTTTTTTTTTTTTTTTTTTTTTTTTTTTTTTTTTTTTTTTTTTTTTTTTTTTTTTTTTTTTTTTTTTTTTTTTTTTTTTTTTTTTTTTTTTTTTTTTTTTTTTTTTTTTTTTTTTTTTTTTTTTTTTTTTTTTTTTTTTTTTTTTTTTTTTTTTTTTTTTTTTTTTTTTTTTTTTTTTTTTTTTTTTTTTTTTTTTTTTTTTTTTTTTTTTTTTTTTTTTTTTTTTTTTTTTTTTTTTTTTTTTTTTTTTTTTTTTTTTTTTTTTTTTTTTTTTTTTTTTTTTTTTTTTTTTTTTTTTTTTTTTTTTTTTTTTTTTTTTTTTTTTTTTTTTTTTTTTTTTTTTTTTTTTTTTTTTTTTTTTTTTTTTTTTTTTTTTTTTTTTTTTTTTTTTTTTTTTTTTTTTTTTTTTTTTTTTTTTTTTTTTTTTTTTTTTTTTTTTTTTTTTTTTTTTTTTTTTTTTTTTTTTTTTTTTTTTTTTTTTTTTTTTTTTTTTTTTTTTTTTTTTTTTTTTTTTTTTTTTTTTTTTTTTTTTTTTTTTTTTTTTTTTTTTTTTTTTTTTTTTTTTTTTTTTTTTTTTTTTTTTTTTTTTTTTTTTTTTTTTTTTTTTTTTTTTTTTTTTTTTTTTTTTTTTTTTTTTTTTTTTTTTTTTTTTTTTTTTTTTTTTTTTTTTTTTTTTTTTTTTTTTTTTTTTTTTTTTTTTTTTTTTTTTTTTTTTTTTTTTTTTTTTTTTTTTTTTTTTTTTTTTTTTTTTTTTTTTTTTTTTTTTTTTTTTTTTTTTTTTTTTTTTTTTTTTTTTTTTTTTTTTTTTTTTTTTTTTTTTTTTTTTTTTTTTTTTTTTTTTTTTTTTTTTTTTTTTTTTTTTTTTTTTTTTTTTTTTTTTTTTTTTTTTTTTTTTTTTTTTTTTTTTTTTTTTTTTTTTTTTTTTTTTTTTTTTTTTTTTTTTTTTTTTTTTTTTTTTTTTTTTTTTTTTTTTTTTTTTTTTTTTTTTTTTTTTTTTTTTTTTTTTTTTTTTTTTTTTTTTTTTTTTTTTTTTTTTTTTTTTTTTTTTTTTTTTTTTTTTTTTTTTTTTTTTTTTTTTTTTTTTTTTTTTTTTTTTTTTTTTTTTTTTTTTTTTTTTTTTTTTTTTTTTTTTTTTTTTTTTTTTTTTTTTTTTTTTTTTTTTTTTTTTTTTTTTTTTTTTTTTTTTTTTTTTTTTTTTTTTTTTTTTTTTTTTTTTTTTTTTTTTTTTTTTTTTTTTTTTTTTTTTTTTTTTTTTTTTTTTTTTTTTTTTTNTTAAAATTTTTTTTTTTTTTTGATAAAATAAATAATATTTGCGTATGGAACTAAAGAGCCACAGCTTCACATCCAAAGAGCCACATGTGGCTTGCAAGCCGCAGGTTGCCGACCCCTGCTCTAGGCAAATCGCCCAAGTGTTACATTGCCATAACTTAATAAACAGACAGATATAACTGAATTACAGGTGATAGTTGGTGTTTTTATTGTTTTTCGATAATTTCTCATTAATGAATTGTATTGGATGTTTTTAGAAAGATGATTTCTTATTCTTTCATATTCTTAGAATCAAAGAAGAAAATAGTGTAAATTTAAGATAACAGTTTTGACATTTTCCTTAAGTCCTTTTGATTCTAAGAATTGTTAAATTTCTTTGAATATTATTTTATTTTGTAGAATATACATTTTTAAATAACAAATTTTTTATTTTTAATAGATNAAAATGGTATTCAAATGATACAATTTCTTGAAAAGTCATTTCCCATATGTAAGTGAAAATTCATTCAAGTATACAAACTTATGTAATTTTGGATTATTATTAATGCTGTTCATTTCTTTACGATTTGTTTAATGCTCTGAACATAACATTTCTGAAGATTCCAAATGTGTATTAGGTAAACCTCACTTTTAATCATAAACAATGAATCGAACTTAATTTTTTTCACATTAATTAATTAATTAACTCTGTTTATGAAAAAAAGTCATCTAAAGCTATTGAACCTTAAAATGAAAAAAAGATTATTGTAAACATTTTACACAACAAATAATTGAAATTTACCAATAAAAATACTTTCTGCCGTTTATTTTTCAAAAACTAATTCCATTTTTAGTACTTTGTACAGAAAGTAATTTTTTCATGAGAGCAGCCATATTGAATTAGCACAAAGCTCGATAACGAACTAGCTAGCACTCCGAGCTTACCAATTTCGCTAAACATGACGTCACATAGCTCTAAAGTAAATGCCAATGAGCGTGGCACTCGGATGAAAGTATACAGGCTGAGGGTGCTGATAGTAAAATTAGCTCAGAAGTAAATGCACCCTTTGTTGCATACATGACACAGGAGAAGCTGCATCATATGTAAATGGAAATACTGACACATTCGCCAACAGTAATTAAATTATAGACTAGATTTTATTTATATACACAATTCCTCTTCTGGAATTTTCCAGAAAAAACACAAACTAATGGTGTATCAGAAGGGGGTAGTTGAGATTGTAAAAGATCTAATTAATAAAGTTGAATGTTGATTAATGGTGAATGTTAACTAATGGTGAATGTTAACACATTTAATACTCTGGCCTTTCCACTTCCTTTAATATCTTTTGTAGCTTTTTTCCTTTGTCATCATGAATCATCTAGAATTTTCTGAAATCATCTGAATTTTCTGGCTGCAGTGTTGGATTTGTCATGATGGCAATAGTCTAAAAGTGTTAAAATTTCCAATGCAATGAATTCATCACTGACTAGAGTTATCAAACATCATCAGGTAGTTATTTTAATAGATTACTTTCTGTCTTGTTAATATGAAGCATGTATCTGCTTATTGTTCAATTGGTAATATTTGAAATGAGCACATTACTTTTAAAGCATTTTCTTTACTAAACATAGTGAATACAAGAAAACTTTCTTACATTATTTATTCTATACACATTTTTCTATCACTTCCTGTTCAATCGATCTTNTTTATATCATAACTAAAGATTAATTTGATTAAAATTCATTAAGCAACCTTTGTAAATTATAAAATGAAAAATGATGAATTAATATCAGCCATTTTGTTTAAAACCTTTAACGGTTGCTTGACGCTGTACGGGTTGTTAGGGGCATGTTGCTGAACAAAATTTTGTACCCATTTTTCCAGTCGTCGATAAAGCATACACTCCTACAATATTACTGGAAAAATGGGTACACAATTTTGTTCGGCAACATGCCCCTAACAATCCGTACAGCGTCAAGCAACCGTTAGAGGTTTTAAACAAAATGGCTGAAAAATGATGAATCTGAAAAATCTAAATAACTTTTATTATTAAGCAAAAAGTAAACTCTGTTACAGAATTTTGGATTGTTTAAATTACATTTGTATTAAAAATGCAATAGTAATTTAAATAAGCCAAAAATTTATATATAAAAAATATTTCTAGATTATCTGTTAATTTTAAATTCTTAGAAAATATATAAAACTGTAAATTTTTAATAATTAGTTTTTAATTTAGAACTGAAACAATGAAAAAATAAAGTAAAGTAGAACAATACAATTATTTAATAGAAATTGTTATTCTTGTTTTTGAAGATTGTTTTTGCAATTTATAAAGAAAAATTATTTTTTGATAATAAAATAGACAAATAAAACTCTACAAATAGATTACACAGTCTGCAGTGGAAAAACTGATCAACTTTTTTTATGTGATCCTTATATGCTTTTTTATGCTGAATTAAAAAATGTTACTAGTTTTTCTCTATCGCTTAAGGTTTTTCTTCAAAACCATTTTTATTGGCTAAATTAGGTAAATTTTTATTGCTTGCTTTGCATATTTCGTGCCCATATTAGTGACACGTTTCACTAGCTGTAATTTATTTATGTTGTTAAATGCATTGGGTTCAGAAGCAATGGCCACCTAGAAAACAATTACAACCTGGCATAAAGAATATTGTGAGGAGCAGCTTGGTGAATCCAGAGAAAGTGCTGCTGCCACCTCTGCATATTAAGCTGGGATTGATGAAACAGTTCATAAAGACTTTACCAAAGGATGGAAACTGCTTTTTGTATTTAAGCAAAAAGTTTCCAGCCTTGTCTGAAGAAAAACTAAAAGAAGTTGTATTTACAGGAAATTATAATATATAAGGAAATTAATATCAAACACAGAACTTCTTTCTGAAATGAATGACAAAGAACAGAATGCCTGGATTGCATTTAAGGCAATTGTTTTAAAGTTTCTAAGAAAATATAAACTAAAGATCCTGATTATAAAGAAATAGTAGAGAACTTGTTAATTAAGTACCATGAACTTGGCTGCAATATGAGCCTTAAGGTACACTTTCTGAATTAACACTTGGATTACTTCCCTGAAAATCTAGGGACTGTAAGTGAAGAACAGAATGAAAGATTCCATCAGGACATTAAGGAGATGGAAAGAAGATATCAGGGAAGATGGGATGTCAGTATGATGGTGAATTACTGTTGGATGACATCTCAGATGCAGAACATAAGAGAAAGTCCACAAAATGCAGTGTTAGGGCAAAAAAAAAATCAGAACTGATAAGTACCAAAGCTAATTAGTGGCTTATGTTGTATTTTTGTGCCCATATATGTTAATAATAAAATGAAATTGGTAATTTTTTTTCTGTTAAAATAAATTAAAACTCTATATACTCTTTATACGTATGTATATAATACATTTTTATGAATTTTTGACAAAATTTTGTAGTCTTTGTATCAAAATGTTACATGATGGAAACATTTGAGAGATTGTTTTTAGTCGTTTCCATAGTTGTTAGTAAAAATCACATCTCAAAGTCCAAACAGTTTTTCTTTAGTTGAAGTTTATAGACCTGTGTTATTGTTATCTTGAAAATATTACTAAAACAATAAACTGTTTTACTGAAACTTACTTTATTAATAAGTTTTTTCTCTTACTTATGGCAGCCAAGTTTATTGTCAGAAGATAGCTTAGTAGTTGTCAAAACAATCTAAAAATGTTGAAACTCATCCTTTACTATCCTACCTCTGCCATGAAAATTATTTAACATCTTCCATTCACCCATGCCCACTAGTGGCCAAGCAGTTCTGTTCCCTGAACACTGGTAGTTTGGTCACGGGTTTGTGCCTTGCCAGGATGGACTGGCCACATGGAGTTTTCTGTTTTCTTCACATCTTTAATGGCTAAATAGTGGCCAGTTATGCTTAAAAAGACTTCCTGGAAGGCATCCGCCTAGGCAGATTGCCCAAGTGTTCTGTTGCCTTAACTAACACACCATTCGCCCACAAATGCAACATTTATTATTCACTGTTGGAGAACAGCATTTTCATATCAGCAAAAGACTGACTATAAGCTAAAGATATCAACTGATACAAATCACCTATGTTAGTAAATCCTAGAAAGCTGATTCACTTGTGCATCTTCTGACAATGGGCTTGGTTGCCCAAAAAAACATGAGAAAAACTTGTTAATAAAGTGAACTTCAGTAGAGCAGTTTATTGTTTTTGTTATATTTTTAATGAACCTGGAGTTATTTTCAAATAAATTATTTTTGTCTTGTTTTCATATTATTACCAATATAAATGTTAATTGTTTAACTCTAAACTATTGTTTTTAATTTTTTTGGTAACCTATAGGTATAGGTATAGGTATACTATATACTTACTTCATACCATGTCAGATTTTTGGATATGACCAGATATTACAATATTTTCTCTTTTCAATTCTCAGTAGAAGATTGTGTTTGAATTTATAATGATCTTTCTCATATATACATCTCTTTTGTAACATTTCTAGATTAGTATTATAAACAGTTTGTTGTATTAATAATTGTTGATGTGCAAGTAATAACTGAGAAAATTCACTAAGAAGTTGGTTTAAGTTTTCCATGTTTGCACAATACACAGTGATTTAAAGCAAAAAGTTAAAAGTACTTCAAACATTTTCCACCAGATGACTACTCTTATTAATGAAAACAACGTATAAATATATATATATGAAATTGACACTAAAGAACATTATGTTAAAGTATTTTCTTGCATAATTAAATAATTTAATTTTGCCATATCTGAAGCAGATATAATTGTAAGGGTGTATGGTTTTTGTTGTTGCCGCCTGATACTGAGTTTGCCAGGAAACCGAATCCAAGAAGGGTGTGTGGGTATAAACCACATTTGTGAATGTCAATGGATTCAGACTTGAGACACCTTTACAAATTCCCATTTATTGTTACAAAAAGTTGTCGCTTACATATTTAATTCTTATTCTTCCACTCCTGTTGATTGTCCCACAAAAACATACTTGGGCTTCAGGTCAACAGTCTGTAAGTCCTGTACAATGTTTGGATGGCACCGGGACCAGGATGATGATGTTGACAAGATGAGCAAAGGGGTCACTTAATCCTTTTATTGCCAGACATTTTGTTCTTGCATTTGCTATGGATGACTCCTGGGTTTTCAAATTATGAAGTCCAGGATTGAAGTGAATTTGTGAAGTTGACTGGAAGTTGTGGGGCCAATGAAATGTGGTTAAGGAAGAACAGTTGGAGAAGTGCACTACATCCTTGAGATGTGGGTTTGTACAGAATTTATCCATAAACTGAACAGTTTAATTGGTCTTGAATCTTTCTCTTCCTTCCCCAATTAATTCCTTTTTTGTCTCAAGGTAGAACTAGACCCAATCAGGACACAAAAAAGGTTGAACAAAGATATTTGCTCAACCTTTCTTACTTTTTTAAAAACCACATCTTGCTCTCGAATGATGGGATGTTTAAATGAACCTTGGAACTTTTGCTCATATTTCTATAAATTTTGTTTTCTCTCATCAAAAATTTCTATTAGACATCTCATGATATTTCTTTATTGATCAAAATATTTTATAGCAATTTGAGTTTGCCATAATTTTGTCAAATTCATGAGTGTCAAAGCCAAAGTTCGTCTTTCTGATCTGACACATGAACTCAGATCATCCAAGACTTACATCTGTAGTTTTTTTTTTTTATCTTTGCAATGTGTTTATCTTACAAAATTCTTTTTAAACAAAATTTAGTGTGTGGTTTGGACCTTGTCCAGAACTTCACATAGTTTCTAACCTAAATAAAAAGTTTCTACTTATAAANATCGCTATTAACCTACTTTGCATTGAATTTTCCTCCATGTTAAGCCTATCAAATTTTTTTTTTTAAATAATAATTGTCGCTATTGCATCGTTAAAAATTATTTCTTTATTTTGCACAAACAAAATACAGTACTGTACTGTACATTGAAAAATGTAAAACAAAAAGAAAATATACAATATTTGGGTTACATATTTTGCATAAAGTAGGCCTATACACTAGAAAAAGAAGTCCAAAATTTTCTTTTGCTTCACAGCTGACACTCGTTTTTTTGCTGCTAAATCTTGCACATGTTTTAAAAACAGCAATTGGATAGTGTCACATTCTTCCTGCTGTTCTAACCACTTCATAGCTGTCTCAAGGCCGTGAAAATCTTCCTCACTGGATGGTCCTTTTTCAGCACGGTTGTCGTCACTAGGTTCTTCTTCATCGTCGCAAGGGTCTTGGTTGTCAATGACACTGGCAATGATTTCATCGTCCGACAATATTTGATAGCCAGGGTCATCGGCATCACATTTGAGCCAGTCTTGAATGTTTTCATTGTCGCATTCTTCAAATCCATAACATTCTTTAATCAGCCCACACAGATGTGATACAAATTGGTTGTTTGGTAGTTCTTCAGGTGCTATGATAGACTCATCTGATGGTAGGAGCTTATTCAAGCTGTTACTAGTGTAGTGTTCTTGACAGTAGCCCAAGCATCTGCTGCCATGTACAGTACATAGCAAGTTAATTTCAGTGTACACTTGCTGAATTGTTTTTTCACATTCTTCTCCAAGCATTAACATACGCAGCAATGCCTTTCTGTAATTTCATTTGAAGCTTTCAATGACCCCTTGGTCCATCGGTTGGAGGATGGAAGTAATGTTGGGAGGCAAGAATACAATTTTAAACTTTCCGTTTTCTCTTTCCAGTAAAATGTTTGAGGGATGACTTGGGGCATTATCAATCAACAACAAAACCTTTCCAGTATTCCCAGTTCTAAGCTGATGCTTTTTGACTTCAGGGATAAATACATTGTCATACCATTCTATAAAAATGCTTGCATCCATCCATGAATTCTTTTGATTTTTGTAGATGACTGGCAATTTTTTTATTCCCTTAAAGCACCGTGGATTTTTAGACTTTCCTACTATTAGCAAAGGTAGCCTGTGCGTTCCAGTAATATTTCCACATACCATAACAGTAATGCGTGATTTGCTTGCCTTAAAACCAGGTGCTGACATTTCATTCTTAGAAACTAGGGTTTTTGTTGGCATTTTCTTCCAGTACAAACCAGTTTCATCTGCATTGTAGACATTGGGTTTTTTGTAACCATCCTTATCAATCATGTTTTTAAAAGACTTTTTGAAACATTCAGCTGATTCAGTATCAGCCGACAATTTTTCACCCTGGATGTCCAATTCCTCAATTCCATGCCTAGATTTGAAATGCATAAGCCAGCCATTACTCGCTTGAAAATCAGCGTTACCCCCTAATTTCTTGTTCATTTGAAGAGCTTTTTCACAAATCAAAGGGCCACTTATTGGTTGTCCTTGGCTACGTACCTGCATGAACCAAGTGTAAACTGCAGTGTCCAAATCCTTGTTTTCTGCCATTTTCATTGTTTTTCTGTGCAAGCTTCCATCCTCACTGTCAAGTACACTCGCAAATTTTTTAATGGCATCACTGTTCTTTTTAATGTCTGTTATTGTGGTTTTTCCAACTCCATATTCCCGAGCTAAGCTTGAAGCACCACTTTTCAACTGACCTATTATTTTAAGTTTATCGGAAACACTGAGAACAATGTGTTTATGTTTAGTCGCCATTGCGAACGATACAACTACAGCACGATCTGTTACAAGTGTGAAATTCACAGATCCAAAATTTATATCACCAATGAAAACGGATTCCAATTCAACACGACACACAGTCCTGAGAAAAATCCACACAAAACAAACAACCTGTGGTGATTTTTATTAACTGTGAATGAATCAAAAGGCAAGATAAGCCCTTCCTCCCCATTGACGAGTTATTATGTCAAGTTTACATAGCGTTACATAAAAATCTTTCCTTTAGACCCTTCGGGAAATTTTTAAAAAAAATTTTTGGATGTTTTTTAAGTCTCCAAATTTTTGCAAAAATTTTTTTCCCACGGAAAAAATTTTATCACAATTTTAATCTACCTTTAATGACGCATGATTAACACTTAATTGTTTTTTATGGGATTTTGATATCAAATTTCATTCATCATTCTAAAGTTCTAGTGCATGTATTTTACTTCGGTAAAGTTATTTAAAGCTACTTTCTGATATAAAAAACGACCTCCAATAGTTTTTTAATTTTTTAATTAATAGATTTTATTATATATAAGTTTAATTAAATCGGGGATCGGAAATCGCAATAAAAATTTTAATTTTTGAAAAATATTTAAAAATATACAGCCAGCTAGTATTCACCCTACTATAAACTCTTTGCCTCCTGTAAGTTTTATGAGAATGTTCCGGGAAATCCAACATCAGCTATTCTCAAGGTCATCCAGCTGTAAACACAATGACTCATCAGTGTCAAATTTCGCAGAGAGGCGAGACAATGGAAAATAAAGTTTGAAGCTTTTTCTTCAAAAATAAAGCATTTTTTTTTTCAGTTTTAAGTATTTTTTATGTTTAATTATAATGTAATTAAAAATTGATCAGAGAGGAAACGGTTAACAAGAACATTTATTAGCTTGCGCACATCCGGCTTGGATCTTACACACAAGATATCTGCTATCGTGAACAATTGATGAAATAAAAGTGTATATTTATCAGAGAATAGACAAAGACTCAGTTTGTAAACAATTTACCTTTTGTATATACAACTGACACTCGATCTATAGTGGTCTTTCAATGACCAGACATAAAAAATGAACAGATGACACTTAACTTAAGCGTGGTTTACAAAACTAATATGATTAATCTTAACACAACCACTCATAATTAAAAAATTAAGCCTCGTTTAAATACTGGCCTCCCTTTCATGGTCAAGCCAGTGTAGCCAGCTAAAACATGCAAAAATTTAACAAAAATAATATTAAAGTAGCCAAGACATAGCCAAATATTGTAGCGCCACATCACTAGCGGACATTTGANAAATACTGGCCTCCCTTTCATGGTCAAGCCAGTGTAGCCAGCTAAAACATGCAAAAATTTAACAAAAATAATATTAAAGTAGCCAAGACATAGCCAAATATTGTAGCGCCACATCACTAGCGGACATTTGAATTTGCCGACTAGAATGCGGTCAGTTAATCACGGGTCGGATAATCGATGCTCTACTGTATTATAAAAGTATTTATGTAATGACAAAATCTTTGTTTATTTGCAGTTATTCAATATAAATTAAAAGTACTGCAAAACTGGATGAGATTACAATAAAAGAACAAACTATCACCTGTAAACCTGATTTCATTATTTTTCTTCAACATTCTTTAATGCATACAACCACCAGCACATGTTTAATGATTCTCTTATTTAAATTTTGTTTTTTGAATTTTATTCTATGTAACATTTCACTACCTGAAGATGGCTTTTAAAAACAGTTGAAAACATTTGTTCATAAATTAAATTTGTTTGTTTTAACTGAATTACCCCACCAGTGGCCAAGCAGTTCCATTCCCTGAACATAGGGAGTTCAGTTGTGAGTTGACACCTTGCCAGGATGAGTTGGCCACATGGAGTTCATCAGGTTTTCTCCAT
Source organism: Centruroides sculpturatus (assembly GCF_000671375.1). Classification (NCBI taxonomy): domain Eukaryota; kingdom Metazoa; phylum Arthropoda; class Arachnida; order Scorpiones; family Buthidae; genus Centruroides; species Centruroides sculpturatus. Next base: position 288,080 of record NW_019385121.1, on the reverse strand, counting down.
ATCTGTAATGCCTGAATAGGGGCCAGTTACCCTTAAACGACTTCCCGGAAGGCATCCTCTAGGCCAGGGGTCGGCAACCTTTTGAGTCGGAAGAGCCAAAATTACAATTTACAAAATTTCAAAGTTTTTAAAGAGCCGTAAAATTTTCTCTTATCAACAATAAATAGTACTCGCATAAATAAAGTTTTTTGATAAAAAAACTAATCTATTTATTCATAAGAAAAAATATCTATTTATTCATATATAAGTAGTGTTTTTCACAACAAATTAGATAATAGAAACATCCGACGACGGCGTCATTCGAGAGCTTCCGACGGACTGACGACAGTGACGACGCGTGTCACGGGGGAGGGGTGCGGTGAAAAGCGATTACAAGTGGCTGAGAGATAGAATCAGTGCCTAATCCTCGTTAATCGATTCAGAACGATTTTTTAATTTTTTTTTTTTTTTGATAAAATAAATAATATTTGCGTATGGAACTAAAGAGCCACAGCTTCACATCCAAAGAGCCACATGTGGCTTGCAAGCCGCAGGTTGCCGACCCCTGCTCTAGGCAAATCGCCCAAGTGTTACATTGCCATAACTTAATAAACAGACAGATATAACTGAATTACAGGTGATAGTTGGTGTTTTTATTGTTTTTCGATAATTTCTCATTAATGAATTGTATTGGATGTTTTTAGAAAGATGATTTCTTATTCTTTCATATTCTTAGAATCAAAGAAGAAAATAGTGTAAATTTAAGAAAACAGTTTTGACATTTTCCTTAAGTCCTTTTGATTCTAAGAATTGTTAAATTTCTTTGAATATTATTTTATTTTGTAGAATATACATTTTTAAATAACAAATTTTTTATTTTTAATAGATTTTTAAAAAATTTAATTTTTAATATTAACAGATATTTGCATTGCCTGTGATACAAGTTGCACAGATATAGTAATTCAACATCCATTAATTGAAGGTGGCTTATGTAAACATTGTAGAGATGAAATTAAAGAAACTATGTTTGCTTATGGTGATGATGGAACAAATGTGAGTAAATTCATATAATTTGTAAATTATTTGATATTTAAATTCAAATATTTAAAATTTTTAAACTAAAAAATGTTTTAATTTTATTTAGGCCTACTGTGTCATATGTGGCCAAGCTGGAGAATTATTGATCTGTGATAATCATGAATGCAATAGGTAACATTTTAACAAAATTATTTTTAATGATAATGTTTTAAGAATTAGAAAACTAAGAAAATATTCTATTATAATTTTCCACAACATAAACTTATATTTAAATTTGATAATTACATTATATAATTGAAATCTTCTATCCATCAATGTTTTATATATCTGTATAGGTGTTAAGTGATCTTAAATTTTAAGTATTTGTAATTTTATTTTTGATATTTAATTATGAAATTTTTTTATTTTAATGTTTAATGTTTAGAAAAAGTTGCTTATTTTTAAATCATAACTAAAGATTAATTTGATTAAAATTCATTAAGCAACCTTTGTAAATTATAAAATGAAAAATGATGAATTAATATCAGCCATTTTGTTTAAAACCTTTAACGGTTGCTTGACGCTGTACGGGTTGTTAGGGGCATGTTGCTGAACAAAATTTTGTACCCATTTTTCCAGTCGTCGATAAAGCATACACTCCTACAATATTACTGGAAAAATGGGTACACAATTTTGTTCGGCAACATGCCCCTAACAATCCGTACAGCGTCAAGCAACCGTTAGAGGTTTTAAACAAAATGGCTGAAAAATGATGAATCTGAAAAATCTAAATAACTTTTATTATTAAGCAAAAAGTAAACTCTGTTACAGAATTTTGGATTGTTTAAATTACATTTGTATTAAAAATGCAATAGTAATTTAAATAAGCCAAAAATTTATATATAAAAAATATTTCTAGATTATCTGTTAATTTTAAATTCTTAGAAAATATATAAAACTGTAAATTTTTAATAATTAGTTTTTAATTTAGAACTGAAACAATGAAAAAATAAAGTAAAGTAGAACAATACAATTATTTAATAGAAATTGTTATTCTTGTTTTTGAAGATTGTTTTTGCAATTTATAAAGAAAAATTATTTTTTGATAATAAAATAGACAAATAAAACTCTACAAATAGATTACACAGTCTGCAGTGGAAAAACTGATCAACTTTTTTTATGTGATCCTTATATGCTTTTTTATGCTGAATTAAAAAATGTTACTAGTTTTTCTCTATCGCTTAAGGTTTTTCTTCAAAACCATTTTTATTGGCTAAATTAGGTAAATTTTTATTGCTTGCTTTGCATATTTCGTGCCCATATTAGTGACACGTTTCACTAGCTGTAATTTATTTATGTTGTTAAATGCATTGGGTTCAGAAGCAATGGCCACCTAGAAAACAATTACAACCTGGCATAAAGAATATTGTGAGGAGCAGCTTGGTGAATCCAGAGAAAGTGCTGCTGACACCTCTGCATATTAAGCTGGGATTGATGAAACAGTTCATAAAGACTTTACCAAAGGATGGAAACTGCTTTTTGTATTTAAGCAAAAAGTTTCCAGCCTTGTCTGAAGAAAAACTAAAAGAAGTTGTATTTACAGGAAATTATAATATATAAGGAAATTAATATCAAACACAGAACTTCTTTCTGAAATGAATGACAAAGAACAGAATGCCTGGATTGCATTTAAGGCAATTGTTTTAAAGTTTCTAAGAAAATATAAACTAAAGATCCTGATTATAAAGAAATAGTAGAGAACTTGTTAATTAAGTACCATGAACTTGGCTGCAATATGAGCCTTAAGGTACACTTTCTGAATTAACACTTGGATTACTTCCCTGAAAATCTAGGGACTGTAAGTGAAGAACAGAATGAAAGATTCCATCAGGACATTAAGGAGATGGAAAGAAGATATCAGGGAAGATGGGATGTCAGTATGATGGTGAATTACTGTTGGATGACATCTCAGATGCAGAACATAAGAGAAAGTCCACAAAATGCAGTGTTAGGGCAAAAAAAAAATCAGAACTGATAAGTACCAAAGCTAATTAGTGGCTTATGTTGTATTTTTGTGCCCATATATGTTAATAATAAAATGAAATTGGTAATTTTTTTTCTGTTAAAATAAATTAAAACTCTATATACTCTTTATACATATGTATATAATACATTTTTATGAATTTTTGACAAAATTTTGTAGTCTTTGTATCAAAATGTTACATGATGGAAACATTTGAGAGATTGTTTTTAGTCGTTTCCATAGTTGTTAGTAAAAATCACATCTCAAAGTCCAAACAGTTTTTCTTTAGTTGAAGTTTATAGACCTGTGTTATTGTTATCTTGAAAATATTACTAAAACAATAAACTGTTTTACTGAAACTTACTTTATTAATAAGTTTTTTCTCTTACTTATGGCAGCCAAGTTTATTGTCAGAAGATAGCTTAGTAGTTGTCAAAACAATCTAAAAATGTTGAAACTCATCCTTTACTATCCTACCTCTGCCATGAAAATTATTTAACATCTTCCATTCACCCATGCCCACTAGTGGCCAAGCAGTTCTGTTCCCTGAACACTGGTAGTTTGGTCACGGGTTTGTGCCTTGCCAGGATGGACTGGCCACATGGAGTTTTCTGTTTTCTTCACATCTTTAATGGCTAAATAGTGGCCAGTTATGCTTAAAAAGACTTCCTGGAAGGCATCCGCCTAGGCAGATTGCCCAAGTGTTCTGTTGCCTTAACTAACACACCATTCGCCCACAAATGCAACATTTATTATTCACTGTTGGAGAACAGCATTTTCATATCAGCAAAAGACTGACTATAAGCTAAAGATATCAACTGATACAAATCACCTATGTTAGTAAATCCTAGAAAGCTGATTCACTTGTGCATCTTCTGACAATGGGCTTGGTTGCCCAAAAAAACATGAGAAAAACTTGTTAATAAAGTGAACTTCAGTAGAGCAGTTTATTGTTTTTGTTATATTTTTAATGAACCTGGAGTTATTTTCAAATAAATTATTTTTGTCTTGTTTTCATATTATTACCAATATAAATGTTAATTGTTTAACTCTAAACTATTGTTTTTAATTTTTTTGGTAACCTATAGGTATAGGTATAGGTATACTATATACTTACTTCATACCATGTCAGATTTTTGGATATGACCAGATATTACAATATTTTCTCTTTTCAATTCTCAGTAGAAGATTGTGTTTGAATTTATAATGATCTTTCTCATATATACATCTCTTTTGTAACATTTCTAGATTAGTATTATAAACAGTTTGTTGTATTAATAATTGTTGATGTGCAAGTAATAACTGAGAAAATTCACTAAGAAGTTGGTTTAAGTTTTCCATGTTTGCACAATACACAGTGATTTAAAGCAAAAAGTTAAAAGTACTTCAAACATTTTCCACCAGATGACTACTCTTATTAATGAAAACAACGTATAAATATATATATATGAAATTGACACTAAAGAACATTATGTTAAAGTATTTTCTTGCATAATTAAATAATTTAATTTTGCCATATCTGAAGCAGATATAATTGTAAGGGTGTATGGTTTTTGTTGTTGCCGCCTGATACTGAGTTTGCCAGGAAACCGAATCCAAGAAGGGTGTGTGGGTATAAACCACATTTGTGAATGTCAATGGATTCAGACTTGAGACACCTTTACAAATTCCCATTTATTGTTACAAAAAGTTGTCGCTTACATATTTAATTCTTATTCTTCCACTCCTGTTGATTGTCCCACAAAAACATACTTGGGCTTCAGGTCAACAGTCTGTAAGTCCTGTACAATGTTTGGATGGCACCGGGACCAGGATGATGATGTTGACAAGATGAGCAAAGGGGTCACTTAATCCTTTTATTGCCAGACATTTTGTTCTTGCATTTGCTATGGATGACTCCTGGGTTTTCAAATTATGAAGTCCAGGATTGAAGTGAATTTGTGAAGTTGACTGGAAGTTGTGGGGCCAATGAAATGTGGTTAAGGAAGAACAGTTGGAGAAGTGCACTACATCCTTGAGATGTGGGTTTGTACAGAATTTATCCATAAACTGAACAGTTTAATTGGTCTTGAATCTTTCTCTTCCTTCCCCAATTAATTCCTTTTTTGTCTCAAGGTAGAACTAGACCCAATCAGGACACAAAAAAGGTTGAACAAAGATATTTGCTCAACCTTTCTTACTTTTTTAAAAACCACATCTTGCTCTCGAATGATGGGATGTTTAAATGAACCTTGGAACTTTTGCTCATATTTCTATAAATTTTGTTTTCTCTCATCAAAAATTTCTATTAGACATCTCATGATATTTCTTTATTGATCAAAATATTTTATAGCAATTTGAGTTTGCCATAATTTTGTCAAATTCATGAGTGTCAAAGCCAAAGTTCGTCTTTCTGATCTGACACATGAACTCAGATCATCCAAGACTTACATCTGTAGTTTTTTTTTTTTATCTTTGCAATGTGTTTATCTTACAAAATTCTTTTTAAACAAAATTTAGTGTGTGGTTTGGACCTTGTCCAGAACTTCACATAGTTTCTAACCTAAATAAAAAGTTTCTACTTATAAATTTTTAATCTTTATTTTATTTTAGAATTTTATTTATTTTATCATTTAGAGATTAAGTATCATTTAACTTACAATAATTGTAATAGTCTGTGAAATGAATTTGCAAAATATCTGTTTTAATTAAAATTAATTTTTAATGCATATAAAATATTTATTTAAATTGAATATTTTTATGTAAAATTTTTATAGATGCTATTGCACAGGATGTATTGAAGTACTCGTTTCACCTGGTGCACATATAAAAGTAAGATTTTAACATCTTTAAAACATTTCATATATAAATATATTTTATTATCAGCCTTAAAATAAAATAAAATAAAATATTTCAACAAAATTAAGGATAAATTAAGAAAATTAAATGAATTTAAATTCTCAAGTTTTGAAATATGCCAGTTGTTAATTAATATAGAATTCTGTCACTAGAAGACAATTTATCAATGAAAATAAAATGAAAATGATTAAAAATAAAATTTTAATAAAAATTTTTTAGAATTATTTCTGAAAAGAATAATTAGCAGGAAAAAATATTAATAATAACATTTCTTTCTAACTACAATGTAAATTAAATAAAATTTCAAAAACTAACTTTAGCCTTTATCATATTTTGTTTTTGGCTTATACAATCAATAATATTACTTATATTAATTTGAACTTTTTAGAATATTAGTTCAAAAACAAGATCTCATTTTATACTTCATTTATCGCTTTTAAAATATTTTTAAAATGTGATAAATAAATTAAATAATTTTTAAAATATTTTTAAATATAAAAAGACATGTTCTCTCTAATATAAAAAGAAAATTTTTCTTATCACATGCTTAAGTTTATTTGAAAAATTATTTTTTTTACTAATGACTGAATTATCCATTGAAAGGCAGAATAACTTAATTATTAAAATATTTTGGTGATGCGTTAAATTTAAATAATAATAGTACTAAGATGGTTTTATATCTGCAGAAAAAAATTCTTATTTATAATTTTTAATTTATTCTCAAAGCTATATTATATTGAATTTTTTATTTTATTCTCATAATTTATGGTTTATTCATGAATAAATAGCTTATCTATATAATGATTGTTATTATAATTGTTTATAATTCGCTTTTAAAATTGCTGCTACAAGTATGAAAGAATTAGCAATAAAAATTTACAGTCATTAATTTTAAATCGCAAGGATAGTTTAGTAACTTTTAGGTACAGAATTATAAACTCAAGTTCTATCTTACAGCTAATAAGATTGTTTTTATATATCAAAATTCTATATTATGTTAATATATTATGTTAATATGTTGTTTATAATTTTATTATGAAAAACTTACATTTAGTAATATTAAAAACTATACATTATAGGTTCGAGAAACTAATCCATGGCTCTGTTACATGTGTTCAGAATATGATTCTGAACAAAATGGATTAATTAGAAAAAAGGATAATTGGCAACAAAACATAATGTATTTATTTCGACACAACCAAAGTATAAATTTACCACCAAATATGGATGATTACAAAGAAAAAAAAGCTATTCGAGTTCTTTCTCTATTTGATGGAATTGGAACAGGTAAATCTTCAGAATTAAAAAATTAAAAGTATTTATTTTTCAATGTCTTGAAATCACAATATAGTAAACTCCTGCTAACTTAGACTTTGCACAACTCAGATTTATTTGAAAAATTGTACTGTAATTTTAAATTTCTTTATGATATAAAAATTATAATTAACAAGTAATTATAATGAAATTTGAGTATTATAAGTAATTATAAAGAGTATTTTTGATAACTAGAAGACTGTGGTACCATGCCTTATATTTCTGTAATCAGTAAGTCATCAAAGACTCTATATTGCTGTATACTGTACTGTCATGAAACTTTTTGAGCTAATTTCCTGTAATAGTAAATTCAGCAGTATAATCTACTATAGCCCAGAAAAACTTCTTTATAAAGCTGATTGTAATAACTACTGTAACCTATATTGTAATAAATACTGTAACCTATATCCACATTCTTGTTTTCCATGCCCATTGGGGAAAACATCTTACTATCTCAGACTTTCGTAAACTTGGACAATATTCACTCTCTACTAGTCTGAGTTAATAGGAGTTTACTGTAATATATAATAGTTTTTTTATTATCATAAGCATTTGTATATAATATAGGAAGTGTAAAATTTTATTTTGTCTGATAACCTGAGAGTTAAAACTTGCCACCCACAAACAGTGATGACTTAGAGTTGAACAGTATCTTCAAACAAGATTATTTCACAAACTGAGCCCAAAAATGTTTATTCAACACATTAACTCACTGAAGAAAAGGTATACAACATATATATCCACAAAGTTAACAAGACATATTACCGTGTTTCCCCGAAAATAAGACAGTGTCTTATATTAATTTTTGCTCTGAAAAATGTGCTAGGTTTTTCAGGGAATGTCTTATTTTCAGGGAATGTCTTATTTTTTCCAGGAAGAAGAATTCACATTTATTATTGAACAAAAAAATTCCCAAGTCGAACTTAGACGAGAGTGACGTATATCCGGCATGTCGAACTGTTGCCTTTTTATAGCGTCAACATCGGACTCGATGACCAATTAGTGCTTACTGAACCGTAGCACTATGCAAATGTCATGTGAGGACCAGAAATTTAGTGTTTTAAACTATAATTTTTTTTTTAATAAACTTTATAAAGACGGAACGAGAAAACAGAAAATTAAAAGAGAAAAAGGAAAAATAAAATCAATAAAAACCTTGATTCCCACGAGTTAGGTTCCTTGTTGAGATGAGTACATTTCTGTGTCACGATTGTGTCACCCGTCCCCTCATTGGACCAAGAAGATCGTCATCGCTGACGAAATCGGAGAAAAGTTCGAAAATGAGGACGTGATATAAAAGGGCCAGGCATGATGAGAAAGGGGGTGGAAGTTATTATTGGTATCTGTGTGTGCGCTCCGATCGTCTACCTCCCGCCGAGAATCCGAACCTCCTCCTCCTCTACAAGACTAAAAGACCTGAACTTAACTGAAATTTTTCTACTCACCTAAAAAGAACTGTTCACCTAAAAGGAACTGTTGGACCTTTTGTGCTGATTTTGGACTTGAGCTCCTACAACCTAAGGTATTTATCCTGCCCGCGCACTATTGTACGTTCTCTCTCTCCGCGTAA
>NW_019385121.1:273224-277208 GCF_000671375.1 Centruroides sculpturatus | reverse complement strand
GCATGTAACGGAGTAGTGGAAAGATTCAACAAAACTCTTATCGACATCATTGCACATTATGTCGCTAAGGACCAACAGGACTGGGATGAGTGGATCCCGTATGCATTATTTGCCTACAATACAACCATACATGCATCTACGAACGACAGTCCCTTTTACCTGTTATACGGTAGAGATCCAACCTTTCCTTTCGATCTAATAACTAGCCCTACAAGAACGAAATACGACATTGAGGACAACTATGCATCGGAACTTAGGTGCCGAATGGCAGAAGCTCATCAGGTAGCACAAAAACACGCAGAACAGGCGGCCCGAGAAAGGCAAATTCGACATCGTCAAACCCATAAAATACCTACGTATCATGTTGGCGATCGAGTATTTCTCAACGAAGTAGTCGTACCTATGGGATTAAAACGGAAATTAGCACCTAGATGGTCAGGACCATTTCGAATTGTAACTGAATTAAGTCCCGTTACCTTTATTATCGAAAATTTAACTACGAAGAAGAGAATTCAAGTTCATGCTAATCGTCTCAAGCACGTTATTGCTCGACAAGAATTCGAACAGAAAGAACTCAGAGATCAACCTACCACTTCCACATCAGTCAACGAGACTTCCCTTTCAAAGGAACTACCTTCCAATATAGACCCCTGGGATGAATTTATTTTCTCAGAATTGTCACGACAACAAACTGAGTCCATATCTGAATCTGAATCCGAATCCGAATCTGAAGGAGAAAAAGAAACTGGTATAGAACCCACCATTGAAGAGGAACAACCGACTTCTTCACATTCCTATGCTCTAAGAAGCCAAGGACCCGTGGAAGATCGACCTTGGATCCTTCCACCTCCAAAACGAAGTCGAATCCCAAAACGAAAGGCCAGCCCACCAAAGGAAGGCCGAAATAGTATACAACCACCAAAACTAATAAAAAAAGGGAACATAGATAGAAGGGAAACAAAATAGTAACCTTTAATTTTAATCCTCTGAAGGAATTAGGGATCAACAAAGGAAATTATCAATAAATAATGTTTAATCCATTTAACCTGTTCGTGTAATTTTCTTATAAAACGCGAAACACCTTAACGGTAACTTACGAGAGAGAGAGAGAGAGCAAAAATATCAACAATTGTCAATTTCCGTGACGTATCAATAACGTGATTCCCGGCCGACCAATTAGCCATCACCAGCGTAACGTTATGCAAATCTGTGATTCCCAAGCCATAGTCTTATGCAAATCATGCCGTGTGGCATAATTGTCTGCTGACCAATCAGTGGCTGTACTTTCAAAAAGCCAATGGCCACTTTAAACCATCTGTCGATGATTGTTACGACTAAAAAAACACTTTGCTAGGTCTTACTTTCAGGGGAGGTCTCATATTTCGCAATTCAGCAAAATCTGTGCTAGGTCTTATTTTCTGCGGATGTCTTATTTTTGGGGAAACACAGTATATGATTCTTCAAAGAAACTCCCTTAATTTTGTTGTAAGAGAAGAGCCAGGATAAGTCTTGTTAAAAACAAAAGAGATTAAGTCTCTTCTCTTATAATTCTGCTGATCATCTGGCTTTCTGTCCTTGGATAACTAATTCCATATTCCCTTTCTATTTCTAGAAGTTTTTCTCCAAACTAAAATAATTCTTTTAATCAAACACATTCCCATTCTCCATTTAAATAACATTTCCAACCAATTTAAAAAAAAAAAATCTTCAAATCAAACTCATCACTCATTTTGTATTCAAACATCTGTTTTTAAAAAAAGAGAGGAGTTTTTTTATACATGATCACAATAGATGCTAGAAGTTAAAAACAAATAGTTTCAATGAAACAAACTATTGATTTTTAATTTTTTATACAGGATTGCAATAGGTGGTAATCAAAAGATCCACCTTTAATTTTCCAGCATTTGTTTTTGTGAACAAGAACTTTCAATCCTTTTAAAGAAACATCTTCAAGTTCATTGAATATTATAAAATTATAAAATCCTTAGTGATCAATATGCTGACGATCATGCCAAAATACTATATTGTAAAAAGAGAAGACACTGAGGTCGGCATTACGTGTGCGTTTTTTTAATCGCTTTAAGCGATTAAAAAAAAAAAAAACGCACATGTAACGCCGACCTCATTGTCTTCTCTTTTTAGAACTATGTCATCTGCAAATAACATGCACCATGATTCTCTCTTGACTATATTTCTAAAACTGAGATAAAATGACTTAACATTGATTCTGGGTAGACAGTTACTTCTATCATAAAGTTTCCTGTTTTAACTTAAAACATATCCTGTTCCATAACATATTCCATATCCTGTCTTAACTTAAATCTTTGATAAAGTGATCAGATCCTAAAAATATGATAAGTGGGACATTAGACAGGTGTTCTGACATGATATCATGATTAATTCCAGTCAATTATTGTTGGTTTTTTAGCTTTCTGACTTCATCACTGATAGATGTGATAAACAATCAATGAACATTTTACTTACCCATATAGTCTTGTTTACAAAATAATGACCTACAGCAATACTAATAATTAACAGTAATTACAGCTCCAAGTGTAGTTTTGTTTGTTTTAATTGCTGTGCTTTAACTCAGATAATTACCAAAAATCCTCTTTTGTAATTGATCCACTAAACTGTGATACTTGCACAAGGTAACATTTGCTGTTCTCTGACAAGTTGCCAGACTGAACAGTATATTATTAATTGGGCTACTGTTTTAATAAATTTGGTTTTAAAATTTTTATTGGGTTCAGTATTAAGTCATCACATATTTTTTTATTGCCCAATTAAACATTTTAATAGCATTCAATTTTCTCAGAGTAGTGTGACTTTTGGAGTTTAAATATGGAGATATGTTACCAGTCTGTTAAAATCATTTGAGAAGTTTTAATTTTATTTCGTGAATAGTTCAGTTTTCTGAAATGGAACCAGACTACTTGCATTTGAGGCAAGTTTTGCTTTTTTTGTTTCTGAAAAAGTTTAAATGCAATTAAGGCAACACCAGAAATTTAAAGTTTATTACACTGACACTATAAAGGTGAGAAAAGCTCAAAATTGGTTTGCTAAGTTTTGGAAGGGAGATTTTAGCTTGAAAGATTGAATGCTTTAGTTGGTCAATAGTGATGATTTAAAGGCTCTCGTTGAAGCCAGTTCAAAAACTACCACAAGGGAAATTGGCTATAAAACTAAAGGTAAACCAAAAAAGTATTTTCAAGCACCTTAGAGAGCTTGGAAAAGTTCCTAAATTAGGTGTGTGGATTCCATGTGAGTTAACAGAAACTGATCTCAAATAACAATTAAGTATTGCTGGCTGCAATTAACAGTATATAAATAAGTATATTTAATGGTAACAGCTAATATATCATAATACTTAGATTATGCTTTCCAGTAACCTTACTGTTAACTGTGGTTATGTTATCAGAAGTTATTCTAAAACTTACAGTTAATAATGACAATTAAAAACAAAACATGGAATGGAAATATTGATTAAAGAATATGGAAAAGGCATAACATTATATATGCATTTGCCAATTAACTTTTTTTAGCTTGTTTTAAGCTAGATGAATGTAGTGTTATCAATTTGATTCAGTGAAAGTAAAACACAAAAATTGATTTCAATGCAGTGGGTGTAAAAGTATCATATATACAAAAGCACAATATTTACATTTAAAATTTTATTAGATGTGTCAATGTTATTTCTTAATGTGAAGGTTGTTCCAAAAGTTATGCACAGTTGGCTCTAACTCAAAAAATATTTATTGAAGAAGATACAAGTGGTTACAGGCCTTCAAAATAATCCCCTCCCTTATCAATGCATGCTTGCCAGCAGTGCAGAAGTGCTTGGATTTCATTCAGCATCCCCTTTTTATTGAGCATCCGAAGTTGTTGGGTCACTTTTCTTCGAAGCTCTTCCAGCGTCAGAAAATGCACCCTCTGAAGAGGGTTCCTTCAGTTTGGGGAAGAGATCGAAGTCAGGTGGGCTCA